>NW_015386599.1:249898-318212 GCF_001527695.2 Protobothrops mucrosquamatus | reverse complement strand
AATTCTAAACAAAATCAGTGCAGACAGCCTAGCTAAACTATGTATTTATAACAGATGAATAGACTCTTGGGGTTGAGCAGATGTTTCCAGTTCATTTAACTGATGGAATACTTTGAATTAAATAATCTGGACTTCTACTTGGATGCTATTAGGAAGACCTTCCTAAATCTTGCTGTGCCAAAAGAAGCAAAAAGTTCTATGTCAGTGTCTTGACTCTAGCCAACAAATGAGAAAATTATATAGCTGTATTGAAATAAAGGGTTAGTGATAGAACTTTAATTTGGATATACAGTATGTAGAAAACTGGGATTAGATTCAAAGGCCTAAATGGCTACAGGTAATCCTTGATTTATGACAATAATGAAACCCAGAATTGCTATTGTACGTCATAATGGTCATGAGTCGAGGCATCCATGTCACTGTCCTGATTTTACGACCTTTTTGCAGCAGTCATTAAGTGATCTTTAAGTAAACTCATTGTCCACAATGGCAGTTTTTTGCTGGAAACTGAATATAAACACTAATTTCCAGCAAAGAAAATGTCTTAAATTGTGATCACATGACAATGGGACGTGGCAAATGGCCATAAATATGAGCATCCAAAATGCAATCATGTGACTATAGAGAGGGTCTGCCATTGGAACTTGAATCTGGATCATGTGTGGGGGGGTCTGTAGTGTGTGTGGGGGTCTGTAGTAACTTCAGATGGTTACTAAGTGACCAGTCATGTCAAAACTTTCCAATTCTATAGATTCTTTGAAATATCAATTTCATATCAAGCATCTGCAGCAAAAATATTAATGTAATCTCAGTGAACTGAGTCATAAATGCTCCTGATATAAAATGCTTTGAAGGATTCTATATTAAAAAACCAGAATAGTTGGCAGTCCTGGGAGAAAAAAGCATGCACGTAGAGGAAGAATGTGCAGCTCTGTCAAGGAAAGGCAAATTCAAATGAAATATTAGGAGTCTGACAAGTAGTATTAGAGCAGATCGGTTAACCAAACTGAAGCAGTTTCAGAGTTCACTTCTGACAACTTTTTGAGAGTATTATGAGACTTTTTGAAAGGGGCATGTGCTGCTTTGTATGCATCTTTATTTTTTACAGAGTGAAGGAGAGGAAACAGAGCAGAGTAATTCTCCGAAACAGTGTTTTCTCTACCCAACAATGAAACTTTCAGAACTGGGCAACAAATGCCCTTTGTTTAGAATAAAGCAAGATTCTAATTTATTTAAGGCTGCTTTCCCTTCCTCACCCTCCCAGGAGGTTTTCAATTTCACAATAACCCCTTTGATTCTACTAAGAATTGCAAACCACATCCAAATCTGTTCTGCTAAGTGCTTATTTAACTGCAAAGAACATACTTTACAAGAGGCTTGGCCTCTGCTATCGAATGAGGAATAAAGTTGGTGAACCCACCCAACAATTAAGAGAGAGTTCCAATTTATATACTATTAAAACTCTTTTTGTGTTATCTGTTTGTCTGTTTATATCCTCAAGTTACAGCAAATGGTGCATTATACTGCAACAATTTTGAATCAAGGTACCTTACAGTATACACTTCTTAAATGATCCTAGGACTGTCCAGCATTGGAGTAAAAAAAGTGGTTTGTGCAAGCTATACTGGTCTTTAATTTCTTTCTGGGTGCAATCCAAGGTGCTAGCCATCGCCTTTAAAGCTGCATATGGTACAAGAACAGTTTACCTGTGTGGCTGCCCCTCCCTAAAGAATCCACTCAACCTCCAGGTCAGATAGGATAGGCATATTCCTAGTCCCTTCCCCTAAATATTGTCACTTGATGGGAATTAGAAAGCATGTTTTCCTAGTAGCCCTTGACCTACGGAACACCCTCCCCCTTCCAGTTTGGCAGGCCTCTACCTGCCTAACTTTCCATAACTTTGAAGATCTTTTCCCCCAGGTGCTGGGATAAGAGATACTGACTTGGTGCCAGGTTTTTGTTGTTTTTAATCTTTTAATGTGTTTAGTTTTATAGTTCTAATATAATTTTACGTTGTTTTTAGTTTTGATTGGGAGCTACTCAGAGTTGGTTATAAAATGGGCAGCTACCAAATGTTTTAAATAAATAAATACATTTTGAAAACTTTATCAATATAAGCATCTCATATTTGGTTTCTCAATCATTCAAGTCATAAAAAGAAAACAAACTTCCTGATGGCAAAATAATAAAAGGGGATGGATATTTTTAATGTGTGCCAGTGTGCTCACAATAAAAAATGACAATAAAGGTTATCTTACCGTATATCCTCAGAGAGTGCTGAGATGAACTTTGACAAAGTGGTAAATGGGATTTCAAACATATCCCCTCATATTTTGCTTTAGAATGTATCTTGATATAGATTTGCACATGCCTAGTGGCGCAATGGTTAGAATGCAGTATTGCAGGCTAATTCAGCTCACCTCCAGGAGTTCGATCCTCACCAGCTCAAGGTTGACTCAGCCTTCCATCCTTCCGAGGTTGGTTAAATGAGGACCCAGGTTGCTGGGGGCAATATGCTGGCTTTTGTAAATTGCTTAGAGAATTCTGTAAAGCACTATGAAGTGGCGTATAAGTCTAAGTGCTACTGCTATTGCCATTTCCTTCAGGCTCCATCTCAAAGAAATTAACCCTTCAGGGTCTATGCATTTGAGCAAAAATACAAGAGAGAAAATATTGAGACCCAATTTCTGAAGCTGGGCTTATGAGATCAGTTGGGATTCTTGCTAATGTACTAGCCTCCCTGCTGCATGGCAACCTCTCTTCTGGGCTCCTGGAGACTGTCTCAGGGCTGGCAGTGGAGTTCCCCACCTTAATGGTTCTGAAGGACTTCCACTTACCATCCCTTTGGCCTCAGAAGCAGCCCAGCACTGTAATGTCCATGGGCCTATCACAGATCATCATGGTCTGACTCGGAACAGTGGTCACACACCAGATATGAAAGTTATTCTTCTGCTGCACTTAAAGCACAGTGCCAAAGCCTTGAAGTGAAGTAAAATGAGAGATTTTGTCTCTAGGCATAATTATTGCTGTTGTAAATACAGGTTTTTTTACTTGGTGATGTTTGCACTTTTAAATGCATTTTCTTTCATGTGTTGGTCAAACAAGTAGAAAGCTTGGAAGTGGGAATCAAGTATGCAAAAAGCAATCCTGTTGGATGAGCTAATATTTCTTTCAAAGTTCCGTTGTAAAGTATAAGTCCCTTCATCTTGGTTGGTAATCAGTAAAATACTTATTGGAATTCTTTTTAATATCAGTGAAAGTCCAAGCTGTGGCTTTTACTGCGAAATGCAGTTTCAGCTGTCTACAGCAGATTATGAAGCTGTGACATAAACTTATTAAAATTAAGGAATTCCATTGTGCTAAGACTATTTTGCTCTCAATCTCCTGAGAAAATAGCAACAATGTACTGTGAAGTGAAAGAGAGCAGATGAAAATGGTAATATTTTCAAGAATCCTACTTCCTCCACACCCAAGACACGTTAATGAATACCCCAGATATAATTTGATATGCCTAGTACTTACTTGGTTAGTTTTCAGTGGGTTGTGAGATTCTAATAAATGCCTAAGATAAAATGCATTTCTTAAAATAGAATGACTGAATCCTGGCTTATTAAATAAAAAAATGTTCAAAGTTTTATATTAGCCAACCCTTTAAATTCTCAAACTATGAAGGAGAAGTAATCAACATAGTTAAGAGAACTTATGTATTCAAGCATCACATTGCTGGAGAAGTAAAAAAAAATGAGTATAAGAATACAATGTGGGATAAAGGAGCATTTAGAAGAATCTGCTTGGGCATGCACTTTTTCTTAGTATATGGATCCTTGTATATAGGGTTTTTGGGGCCCTTGTATGCCTTTGCTGCAGTTTCTTTGCAACATCCCAAGTACTTGGCAGGTATCTATGGAACTGCATTACAGACTCCAGATCACTGTGTTTTGTAAACCCATACAGTATGGGACTGCTGGACATGTTCATGACAACATTCCAGTTTAATTACATAGCATCTACATATATCTCTATGAGAGATCCGTGGTCTCTTCTTGTCACTGTATGATAGCACAATGTGTCTCCAAGAGCATAAAGAACAGAAATTACTTGAATACACCTTCACTTTCCAATGTTGTCCTTATTTCTGCAGAACATTCTTTAAAAACTAAGACTTTTAGGAAGGAAGAAAAAAGGAGCAGTTTTTGTGAAGCTAATTTACAAGTTTGATTTCAGTTTGACTCAAATAAGTTACATAGTGTACTTAAATCCTGTTATTTAACCCAAGTCTTACAAGGCTCTATTTTTGCAATCTGCCCTAAGAAACAGATCTTGTCCTTCAGAGAAGAAAGGGGATGCTTAACTCGTCATCTGCCAGACTTTTTAAAGAAAAATCCTTAAAAGTTTCTTTATTTTCTTAGGCTTTTTATGTAAGTGCTTGTGTGATGTAAATGTTTAGCCTTAGTAACAACTATTTCAGAGAAAAATACTAACAGCAGAAGGCTGATCCATTAACTGTAATTGAGCCCAGAATTATGGATGAAAGTTGTGGCAGTCAATAAATGGATCACCATGTGACCACACCCAAGTTTACAAACTTTTGTACACTAGTCATTAAGCAAATCCCATGGTCATTAACCAAATCCATTAAATATAATGGGCACTTTTGCCGGAAACCAGAGGTACATGCTGGAAATCTGGCCACATGACTGCAGGACGGTGCAAATGACCATAAATGCAAGCCAATTGCTAAGCACCCAAAATGCAATATATGACTGCAGGTGTGTGTGTGTGAGAAATCATTGTAACTTCAAAATTGGATCATAAGTACTTTTTTGGGGGGTCTGTTGTTACTTCAAATGGTCACTAAATGACCCTCAATTTAGTGAGGATTAGTTGCAGGTAGATTTTCTCCATGACAACCACACTCAGTAAGTGGTCCTCAATGGAACTACATCTATATGGAAGGAATCATGCAGTGGGATACCTCAAGGTTCTATCTTAGGCCTAATACTTTTCAACATCTTCATAAATAATCTAGATGAGGGGATTGAAAAGGTGCCCATCCAACACTAAGCTGGGCAGGATTGCTAAATTTTGAAAGATAGAGTCTACATTCAGAAGGATATTGACAGACTTGAATATTGAGCCCTATCCAACAAAATGTAGTTCAATAGTGAGAAAAGTAAGGTCTTGCACATAGGCATGAAAAACCACATGCACAGGTACAGAATTGGGAATACCTGGCTTAACAATCCTCTCATCTAGTTTGTGAGAGAGATCTAGATGTCCAAGTGGATCACCACTTAAGTACGAGCCAGCAGTGTTGTAGCTGCCAAAAAAGGCAATGCAGTCCTAGGCTGCAGCAATAGGGGGAATAGCATCAAGATCATGAGAAGTGATAGTACCGGTATACTGCACTAATAAGCCCACACTTGGAACACTGCATCCAGTTCTGGTTACCATGATACAAAAAAAAATTAAAAAATTCCTGAGATCCATTTTTTTCAGGGAAGAGCAACAAAGATGATAAGGAGTCTGGAGGCTAAACTGTATGATAAATGGCTCAGGGGACTAGTTAAATTTAGCCATCTCTAAGAGAGAGCTTAAGGATGACAGGATAGCCATCTTCTAATACTTGAAGAATACTCCAAGTCACAGGGAAGAGAGGGTCGATTTATTCTCCAAAGTTTCTGAAGGCAGGACAAGAAACAATGGGTGAATCTCATCAGAGGGAGATTCATCCTGGAGCTAAGGAGACTTTTCCTGACAGTAAGAACAATTAGTCAACGGAACAGCTTGCCTCCTGGAGTTGTGAGTGCTCCCTTGCTGAAGGTTTTCAAGAAAAGATTGGACAACCATTTGTCCTAAATGGAATAAGGACTCCTGCCTTGGAACACCTCCAAAGTCCCTTCTAGCTCTATGATTCTATCATTCTTTTTTTTAAAGATTGCTTGAACATCTGGCATCTCCCTTTCCATGTAGAATTTGCATTGGATGATCCTAAGCATTATTTTCTAAAGCATTATTTTCTGTAATTAACAATAGTTCACACACTGTTAAGTGTTTGTTTTTTTGGTATTAGCGTATAAACTGATCTCTTCCGATCTGTTGGCCACTCTGTTTTTTTTATCAGATTTCTGGCATAGCTTAGTTTTATCTTTACTTACTACCTTTAACCTTTTACTGATTATTTTTCTGTTGCTCCCCATATTTGCATAGATATTTTGATACTTCCTATAGTATTCTGACTTTGGTAATGACCAAAGTTGCCCTAGCTATATATTTGTGCTAGAGGTTCTTTAAGTAGAAAATATCCTCTTGTCAAATATTGCTAATATTGAATATTCTTGCTTTGACAAAATATGCAGAACTGTCTGGCACTTTTAGAGTTAACTCAGATGAGAATGGAGAGAGAGAGAGCAATTCCCGTGGGCTTCAGAAGGAAGTGGACCTTTGCCCCCCAGGCTGGTTGACTCATGACAGCAAAAGAGGGAGGGAAAATGCTAGCAAAAATAATTGCTTTAGGGTGGAGACTTCAGATCTTGGCATCCATCCATGATGTGCTGACAATCTGTTATACTATTAATAAAGGCTTTTAGGATAAACAATGCCTGGAAGTTCTTTGAAGTGTTTCATTAGTCGGAACCTTGACACCTCTATCTTGGATGTTGACACCATTTAAGGATCCAGTGGTGCACCCCTCCACAAGAGGGCATTGCTGGAGCTGACATTCTGGACAATTTCCATCCAGTTTTCAACCTACCTTTTTGGGGCAAGGTTCTAGACAAGATGGTTGTGCTGCAGCTTAGGAGAAACCTGGAAAAAGTGGATTACCTAGACCCCTGCAGCTTAGGAGAAACCTGGAAAAAGTGGATTACCTAGACCCCTTTCAGTCAGGTTTCAGGCCTAGATATGGGATGGAGACAGCATTGATTTTAACCTTGGACGATTTCTAACAGGAGCAGGATGAGGTGGTATGTCCATTCTTGCTCTTCTTGACCTTTGATACCATTGTTGGTGGCCTTTGATACCATTGTTCACAATGTTCTTGTGAATCAGTTGGGAATGGGTGACAGGTGTTGTGCTAGCTCTCCTTCCTCCAGGGTCATCTTGGTTCCACTCATTGTTGATGACCTTCCCTCTTTGGTTCTGAATGGGGTGGCATTGCTTCAAACAGAATTGGTGCACAATCTGGGGTTTTTCTTGGGCTCAGAGTTCCTGCTCAAAAAGCAAGTTGCAGTCATAGCTAGAAGGGCTTTTGCAGAGCTTCCTGTTGTGCTTCAGTTGTACCCAGTCCTACACTGAGGGTCCCTCTCACATCACTTATGCACTCGTGGCCACTCATTTGAACTACTGAGACATGTTCTACAAGGGGCTACCCTTAAAGAGCATTTGGAAACTTCAGTGGATATGGAATGCAATGGTGAGCCATAAATGGGTGCCCCTCGGAAGTTTAGGAAATGGAGGGGTGTATAAAGTTGAAGTAACAAACTAATAAACTATAAACTGATAAAGGGAGAGAGACAGTATTTGTCACATAACACCAATAATGTGAGATTGCATTGGCAACTTATCTGTTTCCAAGTGCATTTCAAGATCCTGATTTTTAATGTATAAATCCTTACATGCCTTGGAGCCTGGTATCTTCATATTTCTCTTTTTTTATCTAAATTGATTATAACCCCACTGCATGCAGAGTGTGATTGAACTCCTATTGAGTTTTTTGATGGAAGGGGGAACAGAATAGTTCTCAGAACAGTTTGCTGTCAGAAATTAGGGTAACCTATTTCCTTATGATTTTCCAGAAGACTGTCAAAACCTGGTTGTTCTAGCAAGCCTTTAGAAAATAGACTCATACTAAATTGTGTGAGTAAACTGCAGTGCCATCTAGTGTATATAAAAGTAGATGGTGTATTTTGTATGTATTGCTCCATTTCCATCTCCCTCCTCATTACAGGCTACCTATTCTACAAGGAGGAACCTTTGCATTTTTAACTCCTTCACTGGCCATGCTCAGTTTGCCCTCCTGGAAGTGCCCTGCTTGGACCAATAATGCCAGCATGGTGGATCCCACTTCCCCAAACTTCATTGAGTTATGGCAGGTTCGAATGAGAGAGGTAATCCACTGATAATGTTTGTATAAAATTATTATTTTGTGGAAATGCTTTGGTTTTGTGGTGCACCTAACAAATCTGTGTAACTTCTCTTTCTTCAAAAGACACGGCAGTAGGAGAGTAATGTCACTTTGCCTTTCGAATAGTTTTTGATCAACTACAGGGAGAGACGATTTTACTTTCTTTCAAGATGAGTTAACTGCTACAATTTCCTAAATACTGTTGAGAATGGTAGCTTAATGTCCTCCAGAACAGTAGCCTGTCAGATAAAAGTTACATGATGGTTGCTCTTCTCTTATATTTAAGAAGACCTTTTATGGTACCCCAGAAATACATTTGAATCATGAACAAAGAATACCAAACTCGTTGCGTCCACTTTGTGCTTCCTATCTTTAATTTCTCCCAAATCAGAAACATTATCAAAAAAATATTTTCTTTCTAGTATTTGTTAACCATTCAGAAGACAAATTAATAAAAGCAGTTAATTAGTTTTTCTACTAAATATAAAGTACATGGCAATTTTGTTAGGATTACTAAGATGACATCCAATTCCATTAACCCTCTCCTGATCAACTATCAACCACTGCCAATTATACATCACCACTTGCAACTTAAATGCAAGGATTTCCATTAGAATAAAATGCATTTACAGCCTTTGTTGTTTCAGTTGCAGGGAGCGATTATGGTAGCTTCTTGCTTCCAAATTTTTGTTGGCTTTTCGGGTCTCATTGGATTCCTGATGCGGTTCATTGGCCCTCTGACTATTGCTCCAACCATAACCTTGGTGGCGCTGCCTCTCTTCAGCTCAGCAGGGAAAGATGCTGGAGAACACTGGGGGATAGCGGCCCTGTAAGTTTTCTGTTCCTTCAGTGACCAAAATGATGTAAACTGGGAATATAATGCTTTTTATTTTTCTTGTATGGATTAATTAAAAAAGAAACTTCTTAGCTCCTATATATTTACACATGCAATGTGTTAAATAAATGTGAGGTAGAATGTAGTCCAGAATCACAAGGAAGTAGGGGCTCTTTCCCAGGAAGCAAGGAGACAATAACTTGGAATCTTTGATATATAGGAAAAGGGTGAAGGTGACACTCCCGCCCCCGGGCAGTTCACAGGGTATATAGAATACTTGATTTGGCCAAGTGTGATTAGACACACAAGGAATTGGTCTCCAGTGCAGATAGTTATTGCAGATAAATGCTTTAGTCTGCAAGATCAATGTCAGTCCCAAGGAACCAAGACTGACAGGAGGAGTTGCTTCAGAGTGGTTTCTTTTTTGTTGCTCTCCTATAAACAGGAATCTTGCCGGTCTAAAGCACTTATGTGCAATAACTATTAGATATACCCTGTGAACTGCTGGGGATGGGAGGATGCTTTTGCCCTTTTCCTGCATACCAACAACTCCAAGCTATGTTGTCTCTTTGATCCCTGGGAAAGAACCCTCCCTCCTGGGATTCTGGACTACATTCCAACATATTGTGCGTATTATGAGAAACATGAATTAAATAAAAAATGTCCATTGTATAGTACTCTGTTTTTTAACTATTTGATGCATTAATATTTGCAAACATCAGTATTGGAATTAGTAACTGTAAACTGTTACATTAATTTCTGAATCAGAATGTCATAAATGGAAACTTTTTTCTTTTTTATCACTTTAGAACTATTTTCTTCATAGTTTTATTCTCTCAGTACCTGAAAAATGTGCCAGTTCCACTACCATCTTACCAAAAAAGCAAAAAATGCCATTTCTCCAAGATCTACCTCTTCCAGATCTTTCCAGTGAGTAAACTCTAATGATATTTGAATAATCAAATACATACACACAAAAAGCAGAATTATTTAAAAGAAACCTCCAGAAAGTATCACTACTTTCTGCTGGAAACAATATAATGAGCTAGATAAGTTTCTGGTTCACAAATTCAGTCACCTAAGGTCACATCAGTAATTGAGGTGGAGTACTACATAGGTGGGGAGGTGTGGGGGAAGGGTAAGAGAGAGAGAGAGAGAGAGAATGAAATGCTTCATGCTGTACTCACTTGCCAGGTCTTAGGTGAGTGAATGATTTTATTTTGTTTGCACGGAGCTATGGTTTGCTCTGGCTCTTAGCATTTGAAGTGTAGGAACTACAAATTTTAAGTCAGACCTTCTCAGATGTTTCTCCCATTTTTAGTAACTGAAGTGTTCCAGTGGTTTTGTTGCATATTAGTAGCAAGACTTGCTCTTCCATTAGATAGAATAAGACACAGCTAGGAGGAATGGCAGCAAGAATATGTTTGTAGGGCACAAACAGCTCTGTTTTCAGTCTGTGCTGAATCGTATAAACTAGGCTGGTGTACTCAGCTGTAGTGGAACACTCTCTCCTCTCAAAACTGCTTTCATCTTTTGGTCCTGTTGGCTACTGAATATGTATTTGATATTTGGAGGGTAGCAGATCCTGGGCACTTTTACGACTACGGGTAGGCTGAACAACTGGGCTGAAGTAGTTAAGTTTTAATGTAATAAACTGCTTGGAGTCACCTGTTTGTGTGTTGGGTGGCTATAATAAATGTGTTAAATAAATAAATAATGTTCTGGTTAATTTGAAATGAGACTATATGAGAGACAGACAAATCAGATAATTTAAAAATCAATAACTCAATTCTGGAGGTTCTCTATATTTGTCATTTTTTTATTGCAACATATATTTAGAATAGAACCTTATGGGCATTGTGGGCGAGCATGCATGTGCACGCACATCCCCACTTGTGTGAGCAGCGGGCGAGCATGTGTGCGCCTGCTTCATTTGTGCGTGCATGAGTGATCACCGCTCTTGCAAATGGAGATGTGCGCGCATGCCTGCCTGCCACTCGTGCAGACCCATTCCCTCCCCATCCCCCGGTCGGACCACAAAGACAGAAAGGTTGAGGAACTCTGCTATATTGGATCTGAAGTACAAGAACATATAATTACGTATAGTACAGAATATAAACATAAAGCCAGAGTGCCAGAATAAGTATAAAGTTAGGCTGCTGACACAAACTCACTAATCTGCTGATAAATACATTATATCAAATCTGGGTTTGTGCAGTGTGTGAGCCCAACCAATATTATACTCAGCCAGTGTGTCGTAATGGTGAAAGTGCTGGCCTAGAAACCAGGAAACTCTGGGTTCAAGGTGTCCTTTAGGCGTGAAAGCTGACTGGGGGATTGCGGGCCAATCATTCTATTTCGGTTCAACCCACCTCTACTTTGTTGTGGAGAAAATAGGAGGCAGGATATAAGTTTACTGCCTTGAATTGACTAAACTAAAAAAAGGGCAAGATAAAATTATTATGATTATCCGTCCTGAAGGATGATCTCACCATTACATGGCTATTATGTTTTGTACTAACAAAGTTTTCTTGTCATCTGTAACTACCTAGGTGCTGTTTGCTCTCACAATTACGTGGCTATTATGTTTTGTACTGACCATCACCAACGTTCTCCCTTCAGATGCAAGGACTTATGGTTATTTAGCGCGGACAGACAGCAAAGGCGATGTCATAAGCAAGGCACCCTGGTTTCGATTTCCTTATCCAGGTATTCTTATGCTGATGCTTTTTCCTGTTTGGCATAGCAAAAAATGGAAGAAATCCTCATTTTCTCCTATACAAAAATGTGTTTATGTTTATGTGGCCCATTAGATCTGGAAATCTTCAGTTTCTTCTATACAAAAATGTGTTTATGATGTGGCCCATTCGATCTGGAGCATCCCATTTTATCCAATTTCTTCATCACTTATGTCCAAGCTCTTTGGCCTTTTTAAATGTCTGAATTCCTTGAGAATAATTTTAAATCAGTACTACTCAAGTAAGCATTGCAAATAATGAAAAATCCCAGTGCAGAAACAGAGACTCCCCCACTTTTCTTATATCTTTCCGCTTCCCATTTGGATCTGCCTTTGCTTTGAGCTTTTAGAAATATGATTGTGATGGTGTACAGAGTTTTCTAAAAAAAAAAAGTATTTAGATAAACTGTTGGAACAATCTCCTATTTTTTTTATCTAAATGCAACAACATACATGAGACTAGACTACAGTACTGATGTGAGATTTTACAAAATATTTACAAGAATTTGTTAACAGTACATGCTTTTAGCTGTCCTGAATTTGGCAAATCAAAAATTGCAGGTAAATTTACCAGTTTCAGATCTTCAATTTTAGCATGCTTGTTTCTTCTATCTAGGCCAGTGGGGAGTGCCCACAATTAGTTTGGCTGGTGTATTTGGCATCATAGCTGGAGTGATCTCCTCCATGGTGGAGTCAGTAGGAGATTACTATG
Source organism: Protobothrops mucrosquamatus (assembly GCF_001527695.2). Taxonomy (NCBI): domain Eukaryota; kingdom Metazoa; phylum Chordata; class Lepidosauria; order Squamata; family Viperidae; genus Protobothrops; species Protobothrops mucrosquamatus. The sequence goes on along the minus strand of NW_015386599.1, from coordinate 305,803 downwards.
CCTGTGCTCGTCTGTCTGGTGCTCCACCCCCTCCGAAGCACGCAATCAATCGTGGAATTGGAATAGAAGGGATTGGCTGCCTTCTGGCTGGAGCCTGGGGAACAGGAAATGGTACCACTTCTTACAGTGAAAATGTTGGCGCTTTGGGGATCACTCGGGTAAGTCTGATTTTGAATAATCAAAACCAAAAGTGGCCATGTGTGACTAGGAATAATGGAAGAAAAGCCTGTGCATCTTCTGCTTTGCAGATAACTTGGGAGCATTTGGGGGATGCATATGCTTTGGTTATAAGGCATTGACACTTTTGTATCTGGTCTGAGATCATGATTTAAATTCCCTACTATTCCTTTGGGTTTGCATGTTGCAAAGAAGGTCACTGCGAGGGAATCCTGAGTTTTATAAGCTCAGAAACCAACTATGCTGCTTTGGCATAGTTTTAACTAAAATATATTTATCATATTTAAGTTGCCATCTATTTCACAAGAGCATATTCTGGCTGGCATAGAACAGTTGTGGATGAAAGTGGGTGATTCTTCAGACTTCTAAAAATAGCAGCTGATTGCTCAGGGAGGTGGTGTAAAAGGAATGTGCCCTTCTATTCTCTTATATTCAAAAAATGCCAGAGAGTTTGATAAGCTTCCTGATTTTAAAAACAATAACAAACAGTAGGTGAATGGATTTAGACATTCTCTGAGGAAGTTGGAGCTTTCAATTGATATTAGCACGCAGAGGATTTACTTTCCTTTTTTTAAAATAATTTCCAATAACATTTTATTATTCCTAGTTATATCTTTACATATTTAATGATAACTCTATCATAATATGACCCATTGTATTATATTTTAGAGGTATATTATATATATATAACAAAAATGCATTATTTAGTATATTTTACAATAATTATTCAAAATGACTGTAAGGGGACAACTTTGGCTTGATAATTGTTAGATGGAAGTCCTCTGGCATACTATCGAATAAAGGATATTTGACTCAGCTAAAGAATCTTGAAATTTTCCTTCTAACCCTATCATAGTTGACAATTGGGAGGTGTAGATCAACTTTCTCCTCTTTTTGTGGCTTGTAATTGCTTTCTCTCCCTCTCCACAGGTAGGTAGTAGAATGGTCATTGTAGCTGGTGGCTTTGTTCTGCTTTTGACTGGCATGTTCGGCAAGATTGGGGCTGTGTTTGCCAGCATTCCAACACCCATCATTGGAGGAATGTTTCTTGTGATGTTTGGCATCATCACGGCTGTGGGGGTTTCTAATTTACAGGTAAGTGGATTTTTTTCTAGGATAATTTTGCATGGATAAGACAGAGCCACGTGCAAATTTCTTGTAGCATGATTTACAAATTGAGATGTGCTGAATATCATTTGGAATTTCCACGTGCCAAATTACATGGATCGTCACAATCAATATTCAATTTGTTAATATGTTTGATTCTTTTTGTTATGTTTTTGTGTGCTTTTATAACACCCTGCTAATTCTAGTTTTATTGACTTGTGAGAATCTTGTATTGAGAATCTATCCACATATAAGAATTTAGTCCAATTTAATATTTTTTATTTGTTGAATTTAGATACCACCCATCTCACTCACAGAATGAATCAGGGCAGTATACAATTAGCAAACATAAAGACCTAAAACCATATAAAAATAATATATATCAATAAAAGAGGCAGATAAAACAAGTTAAAAGTTAAAAGGTGGGACAGGACCATCAAAACCTTAAGACCCTCAGGGTTGCATGCTACTCAGTGAGCCCAAAGTGAATTGGCAGCCAGGTCTTCAGACCTCTTCAAGAGGCAGGGAGAGGGGCTGCTTCATCTCTGGAGGAAGGGTATTCCAGAGGGCAGGAACAATGGCAGAGAACGCCCTCTTCTTGGACCCTGCCAGTCAAAATTCTTTAACTGATGGGTCTGAAACATTCCTTTCCCACCTGACCAGGTGGGAAGGGCTGAGTTGGTGGGAATGAAATGGTTCCTTAGGTAACAGCCTATGCCATATATAAGACTTTAAAAATAATAACCAACACTTTAAACTGACCCGGAAGCAAACCTTGAATTGAATTAGCCCAAGAACAAATATTTACTGTACTATACACACAATCTGATTCATTTACATGTATTGACATCCATTTTGCCTTCGGTATTTTGTTCCCTCAGTTGTCTTAAAGAGCGTCATTAGAATCAGTTCTTCTCCATAGCTACCATCCTTCTTGCCTGAAGGTCTTTTCTCCCCCCCAACCCCGCCCCACTAACCCTTCGCTTTTCCTATCCTATTGTTGGGACTATTATCAACTATCTCTTTTCTTCAGTCTTTCCTATGAAGACTTTATCTACCAAATTCTCATGTCCTGTCATAACCCAATTTATTATATTTTAAATATATGCTTTATTATATCAATAGAAGAGAATATTTTCAATACATGTTTCATTTACAATATATGTTTTACTAAGCTTATGCTGCTTCTCTACTTATGTCTCTCTGGCTCTTGTTTCTCCAGTGTTGAATATAAAAATCTATGTTTTTGGGCTCAGAAACTTGTCCTTTGTGCTCTGAGTATATAAAGTTAAGCAAAAGTGTCCTTGAATTGAATTAGACTCCCATGAAACAGCATTCATGCATTTTTTTCTTGGCAGCATTGTGGAACTGCTATGCCACTACATTAGTATGATATAATAATGCTGATCTGTTTACATGTAAAATCATTGGCATAAGTTAATATATTTTGTTTCAATTATACCTCTTTGTCAGTACACAGACATGAATTCTTCAAGAAACATATTCATCTTTGGATTTTCTATATTTGCTGGCTTAACCATTCCACACTGGGTGGAGAATAATACAGGAAAACTAAAAACAGGTACATGAGAGCAATAATTAGAAGTATAACAAAAATGGGAGGTATTGCCATATATTAGACTTCTATAGGTTTCATACTCTATCATGCTTCTCTATTTATTCAAAAAGGTATTTTGGATATGCAAAAATATTGTTATATGTGGCTTATATAGTGAGCAAAATATGACTGCAAATGCTATGATTTAGTTCAGAACCGAGGAGGCTATTACTAATCTGTAAATCGCAGCTAGGCAGTCAAATATGAAGAATATTAAGCGATACTATCAGCATCTAAGTAGTTTAAGGTTTTTCATCTCTGATTTATTCGCCCTCTTGACTCTACAAATACAGTAGAACGATATTACCTAACTTTCTTTGGGAAATATATACATCCAAATCTATATTTGAGCTGCCAGTGGAAATCAAATCTGAGATTTGACTCCAGTGAATTCAAGTTGCAAAACTAGTTTCAATTGAACCTTCATGACAACATTTTCGGCAATTTACTGTGTACTATAATTAGATTATTGCACATATCTTGTACAATACAGCATTCTAAAGCATTGCTCAGACTTGGATGATTTCCTGTCACTTAAATCTAGTAGATCATTAACATAAAAAGGATTATTGAAGGTCTGAAGCCAGCAACTTCAACTGGATGAAGCATAGCAATCATATTACCAGTTGCTGGATGAGAGCTAATTAAGGAATTGGAGTATTGAAAACTGAGTCCTTCACAAAATGTTCCATTCCTGATGCTAAAGTCAATGATCCATTGATGTCAAATTGCAAGACTGAATCCCATACTCTTATATTCCTTGTTCGTTTATCACAGGGGTACATGAATAATTTGGGAAGTACTTATGCCAGGGTTTCTGTGTAAAAGACTGAAACAAAACAAACATTCCACATGGACTATAAATGTTTTCAGTGCAAAGCAAATGCCATGGCCTGATTATTAAAAGAAAAGAGAACATTTCAAATGACTTGCCTTTCTTCCCTTGGGAAAGGATTGGGAGGTTGTGATTTGTTCTGATAACTCACTGGGTTCTCTTTCTAGGAACTGTACAGCTAGACCAAGTGATCCAGGTGCTGCTAACTACTGGCATGTTTGTTGGTGGATTCCTGGGCTTTTTTTTTGATAACACTATTCCGGGTAACTATTGATCATGGTTCATCTTCCTTGAATTTATGATAGTATTTATGGTTCTAGTGCAACAGTATGAGTAAAGGCTACACTTGTATTTTGAGAATTTGTCTAGGGCAGGGGTAGGCAACCTTGGCTCTTTTATGACTCGTGGACTTCAACTCCCAGAATTCCTGAGCCAGCCATGCTGAGGGGAAAGGGAGAGGTTTCCAAGCTGAGCCATGCTGGCTCAGGAATTCTGGGAGTTGAAGTCCACGAGTCATAAAAGAGCCGAGGTTACCTACCTCTGGTCTAGGGGTACAAACCTTTTTACTCCAGGACCAGCTAGTGGTCCTTGAGAGCCCTCAGTGATACTCTAAGGACTCTTGTAAAAGTTGCCAACAGATTATGACGTTTAGATGGCTGTGGGAGAGTAATAAAAAGTAAGCAATGATTACCCTACCAAATTTTAATTTAGTTATTTTACATTATTTTAAAAGATTTATATGGCCACTCATTTTAAAATACAGTGCAGCTTAATTAAAATTTTATTTAATAGTAAGTAAAATCAGAGAGGAATTATGCTGAATTTAATTTTTGTTTTGTTTTAAATGCTTAGTTTTGGAACCGGCCAGGCCCCATTATTAGGGACTCAGTACAACATTTTCCACAAGCAGTTCAGTACTACATGACATAAAAATAAAAAAAAACATTTATACGTTTCTAATTGCTGTCCCTGAAGATAAGGTTGAGATGCTACCTAGTCATGTCAGAGCATGTTATTCTGTTGATGGTTCTGGAGCTGATGGGGCAAAATAAATGATGTAAATACATTCATGCATACATCCTGACCACAGAGTTAGCGCCTGTAGGAATATTAATGCTAATTCCTTAGGAAAGACTTGTGTGATTCAGCCTTGCCCACTTAGTGAAACCACTTATTTTATTAATAAATGTATTTATTAAATTTATATACCACCTGTCTCATTAATAAAATGACTCTGGGCAGCATACAACAGAATAAAAACAAGAATATAAAAATATAAAAACATTAAAAGCACTACAGACATTAAAATTAACAGGGCTTGGATAAAACAAATACTGAATATTAAAATAATAAACTATTTAATTAAGTATAGTGATTATAGCTTAGTTACATAGGAGTTACTCACAAAACAGCAATACCCACATATCTAGAGTAAGACGCAAACAGCCCTCAGTGATGCACTGTAATAAGCGTCCTTGGTGTTGTCACCTGAGAAATGCCAGAGTGTTGTACTGTTACGTGGGATCACGGATATTTCTATTTAGAACTGGTCTTGTGGATTTCTGCATATATTTCATATTACATATTTTGGAAAGAAAGAATACGAGAAACATATTTCTCTCACTTACAATTTTGTTATCAGTGATCAAGCACATTATGGGAAATATTTATTGTAATCTTCTCATTCTGAAGCCATTTGTCCGAAATGGTATAGGATTTCCTGCCTGAGCAGGGGGTTGGACTAGATGACCTCCAAGGTCCCTTCCAACTTTACTATTATTATTATTATTATTATTGACAGATAGGCTTGCACATGGCTTGCAACTGTTAGATGTTGTACGCTCCCCCCTCTCCCATACTGGAAGCCTAATCAGATGGTTTTGCGTAGAAGCTCCCTTCCCAACTATGATAGCATGTGGCCATTTAGTTGAAGAAGTGCCAGATAATCTATCATGTTGGAGAAAAGTGGTGCAAATTCTTTCTTTCCTCAAAGCAATACTATGAGTATCCTAAATTAGCTGAATAGTGGAGAGCAGAAACTTTGTACTAAGGAGAAAGAGTAAAGGAAAATTCCTTCTCCCACAAAGTTGGGATAGATAGGTGGTCAAATTTTCTGTCGACTTCCCCTGACCTTTTGTGTGGGCTTTTCCAAAATCACACGTTCTGATACTAGTACTGGTATTTACCTGGAACAGCAAATTGCTTTCTAACCATAACTTAGGTGCGAGGCCTTGCTACTCACCATCTTGCTTTCGCTTTACAGGAAGCCCAGAAGAACGAGGGCTCCTCGCTTGGAGAAAAGATTATAATGAAGAGTCTGATGGTGCTGTGAATAACCTGCACATCTATGATCTTCCATTTGGAATAGGTTCCAAGTTCTGTGTTGCTAACTGGTTTAAATATCTTCCAGTGTGCCCTAAGCAGCTGGCTACTCAAGATGCAAAGGAAGAGAAGAGGAATAAAACTGATTTTGAAAGGAACTCTGATATTGATATTAACACAAAAGTTTAAATCTGCAGCAAAACAGTTTCTTAAGCCTCTGAAAAATCATCTTCCTTTTTGTGGGTTTCTTGGCCCTTGAGCTGTGTGCAGCTCAAGACTAATGTACAGAAAGCAGCTCCATGATTCCCTCCCTCATGCCGACTGACACCATCCTGAGTGTTTATTTATAGTATCATTTCAGGAAATCATCTATTTAGGGAGTGGGAAGTACAGGTGTAGGTCATGGGAAATAATTTTCTTTTCTATGATGGAAAACTGTTGCCCAGAAAATCTTAAGCGTAATTCTTGAGATGAATAAACTAATCCCAAAGCGTTAGGCTACGGTTTCAGTAAATACAGCCTCAAGCTTTATCTCAGCTGAACTGATTGGATGCAGTTGATCAAACCCTAAATTTGCATGCTTTGGGCTTTTGGTGTCCCCCTATATTTTAATCATTAGGTTAAATTGATAAAATCTCTGGAGGATAGTAAACTCTGGTTTCTAGCAAAAAATGTAAATCGTCACATGACCACAGGATGCTATAAACGGCTGGTTGCCAGACACCCAAAATGCAACCATGTGATTGTGTGTGTGGGGTGGCCATCAGAATTTTGAATCTGGGTCCTATGTACTTTTTTTGGGGGGGGGGGAGATTCCTTTAACTTCAAACATTTGCTAAGTGACCAGTATAAGTTGAGGACTATCTGTACATTATCCAGATAAATATATGTTCATATAATGTTGTCCTTATTTTTAAACTGTACCCAAAGAAAAATATCAGCAATCTGACATGCATGAGGAAATGTTTTTTGATTATTCTCTTGGGTGTAGGCCATTTTGGTTTACTAAGAAGCCCTACTTCATGCTGACAGTTATTTCCTATGTTCTGATTTCGAGAGGAATTGCATTGATGACTTGTTCATGATTGTTTGCATCATAACACACTTAAGGTTTGCACTGCAAAGCAATATTTTCTAAAATTCTGAAAAAAGGGATTTGGATCTGATTAACCATAGGGCATTATGGAAGGGCCAAATCAGGTCCTTTCTGCCCATTTCAGTTTCCTATTATGTTATGGTTAAGCATGTCTAATCCCACATGGTCAAATAAACTATTTTATTTCTATGTTGTATCTCCTTTTTTTCATATCATCTGTATGTCCATTGTTCAGTCTTCTTCATTTCAGATTTAATACCGGTTTTTCACTTTGAGTATTGTTACTTTGAAGTAAACAAAGCATACTCTACTTCCCAGCCTACCAATTGCATCCTTCTTTCTCTATATGGCTATTAGGAAATATGAATGGAAACGTTCAAACACCGCTTCTCATCATAGCTCTCACATATGTATCTGAATAGTTTACATGGATACTTAAGATAAATCAAGGTAGCTAGACACATGCACAACAGTTGTTGTGTCCCTTTCATGATTATTAATATGGAATGAAGCCTAAAACCCCATTAGCTCACTTTCATAGCATCCAATGAGTCTTTTGAATCCAGAGCTTAGAGCTGCATGGCGTTATTGCAAAAGAAAATATGAGCAATTATAAATCTATAAGAAGCTCTTCTGTTTGCCATGGTGGTTTCAGCAAAGTCCTGCTTGCTGCTGAGGAACAACTGGAGCATATGCTGTAGTAGGCTTCTTTACAAATAAGAAAGCAAAGATTCTGACAAATTCTGGCTTAAGGATCCTCCCCATTCCAAGGAGCAAATTGGCATGGAGCTGTTGCTGATCATGTGAAGAAACGAGACTAGGAAAAGCTTTCTCCATTCACAGAAAGAAAACAAAGTAGTAGAATATTCTCTTTTCCAGTGATTCCTTCTCTGACACGCATGCATCATGTAAATGGAGATGATATATACGTGCCCAGACATTTTCTTTACAATTAGTTATGCAGAAGCAATTAGATATCTAACAAATACCAGAATACTTCTTAGTAGACAAAACCCTTCACTGGATTAAACTCGTCTTAATCTGCGTACTCTACCATACTACTTTTAATTTTATGCCATACTACTTTTAATGTTATGCTTAATGAGTCATTCAAATGGATATTATAAGGTGAATTTTATAACTAATATGAAAAAAATTAAAAGTCTCTTGGATTTTTTTTAAAAATGATGAAATACTGCTTTAGCCTTTGTCATGACCAAAGTTAGATTTAGACCAGTCTAAGTAAGCTGATGTTTGTTTGAGCAGGGGTAGGAATTTGATAAACAAACGCACATTGTTTAGGGAAACAATGGACATCTTAATTTGAGCAATAGTGCATGCATTTGAAAAAGGACTGCAAACATGTTCTTCATTCTTGTGCTGGGCCCAGATCTAATCTAATCCAGAATGTGCTTAAAATAAATGCCACTGTCTGTACTTGTGTCCTGCCTTGTAACGATCATCACTAACTTAAGTTTGGCAAGAATACTGTAACTAAAGGCAAAAGGGCTTCCTGATCTGCTGGCTGGCAAGCTATTGGCAGTTGAGCCTAACATTTCAAATCTTGAAGTAATTCTTTGGTATATGGTTGAAATTATTCTTTTGTATAAAGAAACAAGATTAATGACTTCAGCAGCAGGAAATTACATTCTGGCTAATTTAGTTCAATTTTGTGATGGCCCGTGGGCTAGATGCGTCATGGAGAAACTGCGCCCACCCCATTGCTGGCAATGGAAAAAAAAGTCACGATATGTCACGACAGTCACGTGATGTTGCGAGTTTGACACCCCTGATCTACATCATCAAAGCATATCTTTAAAAAAAGTAAGATAAAATGCATCAACAAATATGTATATGTTTTCTTTTTTCCATGACGATGTTGTTACTTTATAGCCAAGCTGCTTCTTTGTACCCCCCATTTGCTTTGGAGTCTTTTGGATGATGGCCCAAAACAGGAGAGCAGGTTTAAGAAAGACAGCCTTATCCTTTCACCCATTTTGAATATTTAATCAATCCAATTCTCTATGTTTATAGGAGACCCACAACACACTAAATTAAAATGTAACTAGCTAGTTTGTAGTTCAGTATGTTATGTAACTAGTCTTTAATAAATGAGCTTTGAAAATGACTTCCATGAACATCTTTTAATTCTGTTCTTAATATTTAACTGAAATGCATTTTAAAACTGTTCCTATTTTAACTGATGTTATACTACACTGCTTTTATTGTGAGTTTTCCCCGAGATGATGCCACAAGTACAGAAAGCATCTAATTTTTAAAGAGACTTTCACCAATCTGGGGCCTTGCTGGGAATTCTGGGAATGTGTTCCAACATATCTAAAGGCACCAGGTTGATGGAAAACTGTTTTCATTAATGAAACAATTGGTATCACAGGTAGTTTTGTCCTTAGTTTTTAACATTATCTATAGGATGTAAGATTATGACTTGACACTGGCAACACTGAATTAAGACATATATTTAAAAAAGAATTTTATGTTAAACTTCAATACATGTAAAGTAACTGCTGAGAAACTGCAAAGCCAACATAAACAGAACTGTTTGTAACATGATGTATGTTATGGTAACAGAAATTATGGTAACATCTCCCATGGTAATGCTTTTTTCTTTTTTTAAGGAAATTGAGGAAATATTAAACCGCAGCTATATTTCTGCACTTAATGCGAACATGTTCATTTACAAATCATCATCAAATGTCTCCGTGCATCGCAACATCACAGTCTCGTAGTCTAACTGAAGAATTTCTTCCTGCCAAAAATAAAGGTGGAAGAGAAGAATAATTAAAGTTCTGTTAGGAGCCGGGCTATTTTGGGCAATAGAGTTAATGAATAAACATTCCATAGCAAGTTTAAATGACCTACAGAACAGTTCTTTGGTAGTCAGATTCTCAATATACTGAGCATACTTGTGTTTTTACATAAATGCAGCAAGATTTTGTGGCGGATGCTAATCAGAGCCTGCTGATTTATGGATGTGAATGTTGTTCTTTCAGCTGGTTTCCTTACCAGGAGGGCTGGCTATCTCATAGCTCAAAAATACTGCAAATCAAGTCTACTAAATTTAAATCAAGATGTAGAGAAAACATTGCACAATAATAATGTGATAAAAAGTTATCCAAATACTATTTTGTAACACAAAATCCCAGTGTAACTCTGTACCTCACATTAGAACAGTAGTTCTCAACCTTTTTAATGCCGTGACCCCAACCGGTTGTAAGTCGAGGACTAAACCGGTCGTAAGTTGAGGACTAAACCGGTCGTAAGTCGAGGACTACCCAACCGGTCGTAAGTCGAGGACTTTCCCTGCCCGGGAGCGTCATGCATGCGTGGTTCCGCCCCCTGCACCGGCCGAGGCGTAGCTGGCAAGCGGCAGAGACGGAGCAGGCCGACCACCAGCTGGCCCAGCTCAAGGGAGGTAAGACACCCGCCGGAAAAGGGGGAAAAAATGGCGGACAGCCTTGCTTGGCGACCCCCGTGAAATGGTCAATCGACCCCAAATGGGGTCGCGTCCCATAGGTTGAGAACTGCTGCATTAGAGAGTGGCTCTAATCCAAATTGTATCTGCATTTTTTTAAAAAAAGGAGAAAGTTAAAGAAAGAATGTGCTACTAAATAGGCAAGCTTTTTGTTTAGTTTCAAAAACCAAGTTCTCCCTCTGCAGAAGTTTTGATTTGCTGGTCAGAAAGCAAATATAAAAACACAAACAAACTTACAGAGAACTGATTTTGTTAGACTGATTTTGAACATGGCTCTTGATATCTAATGTAATTTCTGTTTTGTTTCGTTTTTTGCTAAGTGTTCAGATTTCTAGAACTCAGTTGATGGGAAACTCACTTATTAGCATTCTAAAAATATTTTAAAAGAATTTAGAAAAGATACTAAAGGCTGATTAATATGATCATGCGTGCTTACTGAGCTTGTGGATCTGTGGTGAAACATATACATAAACATCACTTATTGTCATTCATCAAGCTTAGTTTAACTAATTTATTTTATCACCACAACACAGTCAAATTCAGAAGGAATAGATGTGGAGTAAAATAGGATAAGCTGCAAACTATGTGTGTAAAATAAAGTATGATTATATCTTGCTCCTCTTAAATTAATTTTGATTCAATATACTGTTTTAAACAACAGAAACATCTACATTTCATTGATATCAAGAAAAACCTGTAGGTAATTAATTTTGGTTAAGGATCATAAACAAGGGTGTACAACAATTTATACAGAAACTGCCCTGGGATAGAGATATTAGGAATTAGAATGGGAAGCACCTGCAGGTCAGTGGCTGGAGTGAACTGCATTGGGGATTTATCAGTTGATTTTTTTAAATTTATTTCATTTCATTTCATTTATACCCCGCCCTTCTCCCNAAAAATAAATATTTGAATTGGCCGCTCTATTAAAATTTTGTTAAAACCAATTAAAATACCCCCTAGGCCAGTCCTGCCTGCTGAAACAGCCAAGTCTTGAGGGCGCGGCGGAAGGAGGGGAGATCCGGAATCACCCGGATCATTCTCTTAAGCAATTCTACCTCCTTGGGTGCCATTCCTCTCCTCTTTAAATTCATGTTTCCATACTAGGATTGGAAGGATTTTTTTCCATAATGCAGGTTATTCTCTAGAAATTAACTGGAAATTGAGGAGCTGTAATGCCAGCATATCAGGATATGCCAGTTTGTGGGAGGCCACCATAATAAAATTGCTCATCATATTCTCATATTCTTTACAAGCAGATTACATAAAATTATACTGATATCCATCATTTATTCCCATCGAAACCATTATGGGCATTATTTTAACTTGCAGGCTTTCCATATCACCCACATTGTCATTCCTCAGTCCCTCATAAATCAGTTTGAAACTAAGCACAAGTAACTTCAAATCTTTCAGTCTTGAATATCCGTTCAATCCAGTACCTATTAGCCAAATACTTTTGGAAGTTCAAATCTCAGTCCAACAGGATACACAAATCTTAGTCTATTTCTCCCCCCCCCCCAAGTGTCTACATTAATTTTCTAGAGAAGAGACGGTGTACTGTTGGAAGATCTAAAGGACCAGTTTAGGGACAAATTATCCTGGAGAAGATCTACTTTTATGTTCAATATGAGCTGATACTGACTTAATGACATGTAATAAATCAGTATTAATTTCCAACATAATATATTTATGAATGTATTTGCTCTCCCCACACCAGTTAGCTATGTTTGCACAAAACAAGGGGCTCTGAATGGGTTCTAAAATACATGCTCATCAAATATTATTATTATTATTATTATTATTATTATTATTATTATTATGGTAAAGTTGGAAGGGACCTTGGAGGTCATCTAGGTCATTTCCTGCTCAGGCAGGAAACCCTATACCATTTCGGACAAATGGCTGTCCAGTTTCTTCTTAAAATCTTCCAGTGTTGGAGCATTCACCGCTTCTGGAGGCAGGTTGTTCCACTGGTTAATTGTTCTACTGGTTAATTGTACAGCCAGCTTTCATGAAAGTTACTACTTATACATAACTCTAGATGTACATTAGTATGTTGGATAAAGAAATTTATATATTTTGAAAAAATAAAATGCTAGGTGAATTTCATTTTGAAAGTTAATATACCTGCTTTAATATTTTTTCATACCATTCCTAATTTTATAAATCTGTGACTATGACAATCACCTTTTTTCATTAGCTAAAAATTATCCTCTAAATCATTTTTGAACTGTTTCAGATGGTAAGAAATAACAGTAAAATAAGATTAACCATTACATTTACCCAATATAAATGTTTCAAATCTGTTAACCATTAGATTTGTCTTACAGAGTGTATTAGTATACCAGTGAAATGAGCTATTTAGATTCCTTTTTTAACATTAACAAAATGTGTGTCAAGTGTTTTGCATCAAGAATCTAGAAAAACTGTAAAAAACCTAGAGGTGTGAAGGCCATCCCTTTATTGTGTTATCTCTCTTCCATCTCATTAAGGGAAGGTCCTGAAACTAGAGGGCACAAACAAAATATTTACTATCAAAACATACTTCATCAACCAGATTTAAATAGGTGGTTATATTGTGATCCACCCTGTTTTGAAATCTACGTACATAATTCTTATGGGAAGGTAGAAATTAGATAACGTGATAGCAATCAGACACAGACAGATGAAAAGCAACGTATTTGCATATGATAATAAATTACATTTAAAAAAGAGAAAACAGGTGGTCCTGGTTACCCAACCTTTAACTGCGCAAAATAAAAATACTTCAGCAGATGTATTAATGAACAAAATGGTATTTAAAGTATGTAAGAGTCTAGCAATATTAAATACTTATTGGATATGAAGCTCAGAATTACTATTGTGAAAACATAGTTTGGACTAAATTCACTTGCTTAGAAATAGCACTGATTAATTTTTTAGCTAAAAGAGACAAGAAATGAAATAACATTTCTATAACATTTGTTATTTATAACTAAAATTGTATTTACTTTGTGTCCCACACTCTATTTATTGCTAATAATTGCTCACTACTGCTATACATGGAGCTGCCTTTGAAGACCACCCAGCAGTCAAATGACCCAGATTGCAGCGCCATGGATAGATATAAGTTTATTGTAGCCATATGATATTTCTGCCTTACTAGCTGCATGGTTCCCAATAAGTTTTTGGTTGCAGTTCAGAGCGCCTGATTATCACCTATGAAGCCTTTTTAGCACATAGGATTGGGTTATTCGTGGGATGTCTGTTCCCAAAAATATCTATCCATTCCACACACTTGAATAAAGTGCATACAGACAGGGTCCCTTCCTTAAATAATGTCATCTTAGGAGTACCAAGTGTGTCAGAGGCCCATAAAATCTAATCAAGTGGCCAATATTTAGGCATCAAGTGTCAATTGCTGTAAACTATACTATTGTATTTCTACTTTTTTTCGTTACTAAATACCTTCATTTACCCAATTTTGCTTTCCTTCGTTCCTTGTGGTTTTCCTATGAACAGCATGCCTTAAAAGATACAGGGATTGAGTATTTTATCAATGAAATACCTATTTGACATGATCTTCAACAACTACAAGCAAATTTCAACTTTTTATGATGCTTGTGGAGCATAAGGACACTCTGTTTCCCCTCAAATGCTCAGTTTAATTATGCTACAGTTCTCCAGAAATTTAAGGTGTCTTTTTACAAGTCAAGGAATCACTGAGCCAAAATGAACTTTGCTTTAGATGGTGGCTGAACTTGGCTGATGTTTTTTAGGGTTGGAAGATAAGCCGGCTTGGTGGTGGTTGGTATTTGGGTCACCAGGGAATTTCAAGGTTGTAGGCTAAAGTGAGAAGTAAAAAAATTAAATCCCAGAAAGTGATGGTAAACTATTTCATTACTATTGCTAAGAAAACTGCATAGCTGGATACATGTAATTACCAAACCTAGTCCTAACTTGAGGGCAGTTTCAGTTGAAAATTGTTACCACATGAATAGCTGAGAAATGACTTAATTATGGGACTCTGAAAGTAGATTTGTTGTCCTTATGCATTAGTCACTTTCAACTTACCCAAATGCTTCAATGTCTTTGTGACAGAGCTTGTACTTCTTCCATAACATGAGAAATGATCCTAACAAGCTTATTTCAATCACATTGCAAAATCCTACCTGTGATGGTTGCGTGCTAGCAAAAAACAAGTTTTTCAAGAAGGTAATGATCTGCAAGTAGAGGTGATGCTTATCCTCTTGACTATCTGAAGCACAGACTGTGAACGCTGAGCTGCAAACAAAATAATCTATACTGAGGTCCCCTATCAAGTGTGTGGAAGAAAAAGCAAGAAAACACATATAAAGGCCTCTGATTACAGGTTTGGCTGAAAGGAAATTCACACAATTATCTAGCTTTGCTTTCATGCGGTGCCTGTACTAATGGAAAACAGTGACTCCTGAAATTAAGCTGCTCCCAAAGAGTTCCTTTGTGGTGCCATCTGAGCAGGTTTGCATCATTGTCCCCTCAGCCTGTCCTGTCAGAATTCACAATTGGTGGCAGACAAAAGCCAGTGTGTAGAAAGCCACAATCAACATGTTGCTGGCCCAGTAGATTTTTTGTCTCTTCTTAAGGATCATCAAATGTGCAAACTCTGTATGTGATCAACTGATCAACCTCTAACACACTCCAACACCTTTGGGGGATATTGGCATCTGGTCAAATATTTTGTTCATTTAAGGAAATAAAAAGTGGCTACTAGAGCTGGAGGATTAATCAACTTCGCAGCAAAAAGGGGACTGAGGGGCAGAGATTAGACCCAGGAGGGTATGGACCTACACAGGAAATAGCACTAGCACTTAAACTTATATACCGCTTCACAGTGCTTTACAGCCCTCTCTAAGCAGTTTACAAAGTCAGTATATTGCCCCCAACAATCTGGGTCCTCATTTTACCAATCTCAGAAGGATGGAAGGCTGAGTTAACCTTGAGCTGGTCAGGATTAAACTCCTGGCACTGAGCAGTCAGCCTGCAATACTGCATTTTAATCACAGTGCCACCAAGGAAACCTGTGGAACCAATTGGAACATGTGATTTTAGATTGTCTTCCCCATGAGCATTAATGTGCCATATATTGTCTGCATGTGGAGTCTTGAGGCAGAATATTACAGACAGCAGAATTTCTAGAGTAGAACACCAGAAAACCTTTCAGCTACGTCCGCTATAGGCTGCCTTGAGATACAAGCAAAAGTACAAGAACATATGGCCTGGGACCAGGGAATGCTTATGGTAGGGTCAGGAGACTATGGGGATATGGCCTGAAGTTGACCACGCAATGAGTAGCCCAGACATATAGGAACAAATAGTTATTCTGACCTAGTTAAAGATTATCTAGTTAAAACCATTACCTTTGACTGGATATTTCTTGAGTTTCGTTTCTATCAAGGAAACTAGTGGCCACATCAAAAGCATCTTCAAAGAGGATCTAAAAGAGAAAGCATTTTGGACACTATATCCAAAAGCATGATACAAGAAATCTCTTTCTAAATGCCTGCTGTTGATTAACATTTATTCTAGTGATTCCTAAATAGTGTGGCACTTGGATATTCTAAGATGAAACTGGTTGGTATGAATAACTGTTATGCACTGATTTTTCAGCCCTCAAATTTAAAAACAGTTAATATCTCTTTTTATCCAAGACCATTTATTTTTATGGTTTATAGTTTATGATGATTTCCAATTATTAATGAGGTTATAGTTTATTATTCTATTTTATGTTATCACTGAGCTTGGTTGTAATCAAAATGGCTCAAGAAGAATCAAACAGTGTAAGATAATAATTAAATTACTCTCTGCCTCCTTACTAGATGATGTTCTTTTTCTGAAACTGACACCATACAAGTGCTGCTGATACTGTCAAAATATCATAGGGCATAAGACATTAAGAAAGAGGTTAGTTTCTCTGGAACCTATTTAATTAAAAACAATCACATCTTTCCCTAATGCCTATTATCTCCCACAGATTCAATGGAGAAACCCACATATATATTAGCTGATAAATGAGGCTTTGTAACTTTTCCACCTAATCCACAAATCACATATCCCTAACACAGTGGTGGCGAACCTATGGCACGCGTGCCAGAGGCGGCACTTAGAGCCCTCTTTGTGGGCACGCGTGCCATGCCCCGGAGATGGCAACCATTCCTCTTCAACCAGCCGCCCGAGGTCCCATGTGGCCGGAGGCATCCCGGCACGCCTGGTTTCCCTACACCCCCTGTCCCGTCCCTCCTGGCCTCGCATGCTCTCCTTTTCCCAGGCACGACCCACTGCATCGCCTCCTCAGCTGTCGGCCAGCTGGCCAGCTCAGAGGCGGCTTCTCTGAACTGCTGGCAGTGGGCTGCGGAGCCCCAGAGTGCGCCGGTCAAGGAGCCGGCAGGCTGTGGCTGCTGACGGACACTGTCGGCCCCCACGCGCTCGCTGGTCTCTGTGTACAGGGGCCGATGGTGTCAGGTAGCAGTTGCCCCAGCCCCTGCCTCTCCTTGCCCTGCGGCAAAGGCACCCCGGCCCTCCCCATGAGCAACATCAAGGTGACCACACCCACTTTGGCCACACCCACCCAGTCTGCCATGACCACCACAGCCATGCCCACACAGTGGGCCACGTCCCACCTGACACCCGGTGATAAATAAGTGGGTTTTGAGTTGCAGTTTGGGCACTCGGTCTCTAAAAGGTTCGCCATCACTGCCCTAACATGTTTTAGTTATCACCAATATGAGCTAACTGGTGAATAAATCAACGACGTGGCATGAGTTTACATTCTGACCAAATGTGGGTGTGTTGTAATAATATTATTATATTATATACTCTAGGCTATTTTGGCTACAATTTTATTTAAAGAAATTCTTTTTTCTTGACTCAAACTCTTTTTTTTAACAATTTCTGAAACAAATTCTCACCTCCTCCGGTGTGGATGCTACTGAACCGCTGGCTTCCTGACTGTTGTTTCCACTGTCTCTCATACTGCCCTCATCAGTACAGGCAGGTTCTTGAGAAGCTGTCTTGATCTCAGAGATGAAATTCTGTCTTTGACTACAGTACTGCAAAATACTGTCCTTCCTGTCTTCTGGGAGTCCCTGCCACAGATGGGAAACAGCTGTGGAGACCACAGGGAGCATAACATCTTCTGGGCTCACAATTGCATTATCAACCAGCAAATCTACAGTCTGTTTGTAAAAATACAAGTATCTGGAATGAAACAGGAAAGGAGATATCTCTCACAATATGGTCTGGGATGGTATCTAACAAGCACAGAGCAATACACTTTGGGCGTCACTGAATTGAAATGGATGAAAAGTGGACACATTCAGTCAGAAGATCATACTATTCACTGCTCAGGACATGAAAAACAAAGACAGGATGCCATTCCCTTATAGCGAGGAAGAATGTAGCAAAGACAGCACTTTGGTACAATGCAGTTAAATAGATTTCATGAGGGTTGTTCAATGTTTGGCCCCAATCACTGATGCAGAAGAAATTGACAAATCTTGTGGTCAAATTCAATCGGAAGTTGACAGAACATGCATACATGATATGCTGCTTATGGTTGAAATGTGGAATTCGAAAGCTGGAAAAATCTGGACTACATGGTCTAGGGAACATCACCAGATCAAATATTTGACTACATTATTGGCACAAATAGGTGGAGGAATTCAGTTACAACAGCAAAAGTGCAGTCAGGGATTCTTTGCTCATGTGCAAGTTGCAAGTCAGGGATAAAACAGAAGAAAACCAACTAGTTTCCACAATATGATATGGAATATTGTATACCCACCATTTTCAAGAACTTTGAAGTCCTGAACCTTATTGATGGGAGCCAGAGGAACTGTGGAATGAAATCAAATAAGTTGTTAATAAAAAGTGTGAAAAGTGACTGTCTATGATTAAGAAATAGAAGAAACCAAACTGGATGTTTGAAACAGACAGTAGAAATTTTTGAAAAAAGGCAAAACCAAGAAAAGCAAAACTCTGTGGAAGGCTCTAACCATTCCATTCCTAGAGAAGGAACAGTATTCCAACATCTATAAAGACATCAAAGATGGAAACAGACATGGAAAACAAAGTAAAGTCTTCCAAAAGATTTATTAAACCAGAAGGAGGTTCTAACATCTGATATGCTAAAGATGTCAAGAGACAGATTCAAATAAATCAAGGAATATGCTGAAATTCTGTACAGTACAGTACAGTACAGTACAGATGTCCACATCCAAGACAGCTTAGCAGATATTTCCCTACTTATATAATTTTCTAATACTAGAATACCAAGTTAAATCAACACTCTGATTATTACCAAATTGGAAAACTATAAGAATTGATGAATATCTTCAAAAGTATGGCAAGCAATGAAGAAGAATCAGTAAAAGTTCTAACTGAACTGTGCTAGAAAATGTGGAGAACACACTGATAGCAAGACGTCAGGTTACATACCAGTACTAAAGAAAAGATCCTTAAGTTATTGTGTAGCAAACTGCTACACAATAACTGTAATGCTTAAGGTCATCCAACACAAATTAGAGCCTTATCCAGCTGTTCAAATTGATTTTAGAAGAGGGAGATATTATTGCTGAAGTATTTTGCAAAAAATCAGAAAAATAAAAAAAAATATCCTCCAAAACTCAATGAAAAGTTCATTGACTCTAGAAGACTTTTGATTGTATCAATCATATCAATCTATCAAATGTCTTTAGAAAAATGGGATAAACAGAATATCTCATTGTCTTCATACAAAATTTATACCCAGGTCAGGAAACAACAGAATATGATGAAACAGACTGGGTCCAGTTGGCAAAAGAATAAGGTAGGGCTATATATTATCTCCTTATCTGAAAAAATGAGAAAAGCTGCATTAGAAGATGAGTGCAGTTTTAAAACTGAAGAAATAACATGCATTAAATTGAAGCGACTACTCTGATATTTATTTATTAAATTTGTATGCCCCTTATTTCACTGTTACAGCGACTTGTGGTGGCTTATAAAATGATAAAAAGATAATACAAAATGAATATGTCCTATATATTGATTAATAATCGATTATCTTCAATGCTTCAACCAAATACAAGGGGTCATAAAAATGCCTGACAAGGAAGATCGCTACTTCAACTGCACTTCTAAAGTAATTGCAAGGGCCACAGAGCTTTATAGCTTAACTACGGAAAATAAAGTGTAGGAGAACAAAACTGATGAGAATGATCAAATAATTTGGAAAATTAATTTTCTATCTAGGGTGCCTAACAAGGCAATATCTGCAGAAAATTATGTTACCCAATAACTACATCCTTAATTAAACCACTTATTATTCTATGTTAACAATATCTGTTGCTAATGTTTCACAGCAAAGGAATAAAAGGACTAGAAAATGGTAGTGTCTTCTTTTATCACAATCCAAATGGAAGAGGTTGCTTTCTAAAACATTTCATGGAAGGAGAAAAATCAATATAACTCTTATTGTAAATGGAATTCCTGTTTTAAACACTAAGTTTGTACTGCCATTTCTTATATTGTAACTCATGGAAAAAAACAAGCTTCCAAGTAAAGTCAAACTCAAAATGTTAAACAGACATACATTACAACCATGATTTATACAGAATATAATGTAATTATAATGAGACCTCACAAAATGAATATATCCAAAATAAAGTCCAGAACAATTGCCAGCATATAACTATTTATTTTTCATAAAATTCTAAAAATTTTCAAGCTGATATTTAATAATAAAGGAGCATAGTACAACAATGGGGATAATAATTTATTACATTTATATGCTGCTAGACTCCCAGCAACTTTGGAGCTATATAAATGAAATATTAAAAACAAGAGAAAGACAAGAGATAAAAATGAACAGTAAAAATGGTAAATGTGACAAGAACCAGACAGGAACAAAAAAGAAACAAACCCACATAATTCAATTGGATTTCATTCCTCCTTTCTAAAGGCCTGGGTGATGAACTGGGTCTTCAAGGCCTTTTGAAACATCAATAGGGTGTGGTCTGTTTCGATTTTGAGAAGAATCGCATTCCAGAAGGTGGGCACTGCTATGGAGGAGCCATGCTTCTGGGTACCAACAGATGGTCTTGTTTAATCAAACACGCCAGAGCATGCCAACCAAGCCATATCAAATCAACTGGGCAGATACTACGGCTGGTAGGAAGTCCCTCAAGTTACCAGGCCCTATGCTAGGTTGGGTTTTATAGGTAGTGACCAACACAATGAATCACAGCCAGATGTAAACTGGCAACCAGTGCAGCACACAAAGCAGAGGTGTTGCTTGGGCATACCAAGGTATGATTACCACTGCCTGCACTACTGCCTTCTAGACCAACTGAAACTTTTGGGTGGTCCTTAAGGGCAATCCTATGTAGAATATGTTGGAGTTAAATTGTGAGGTTGGGTGATTGTCTGAAGAGGCCAACGAGAGATGTGAGTTCAGGAATATCTGCAAATTGCTTACCATTTGTCAGTTCTCTCAGGAAAATCAGACAGGAAACACAACCTCATAAGCTAATTCTACTTTATTGTATGGCTACATTAACAGAATCTTGCAAATCTGAAAGTACAAATCTCCCATGATTTTTTTTGCAGCCTGATCACTTAGGGTGGGTTCTTCTTGTTTCTTTCTCTAATTAACTAAGGGCCTTTTTGCCCTCATGTCTGACTGTTCCCTAGGAAGCATCTCTTTTCCTTGTCCGTCACATACAATTACATTTAATCCATCCAAAGTCACAGATAAATATTCAAGATCTAGGCTTTTTCAAAGACACCCCGCCCCCAGCCATGCCGTCTTTGTAGACCTGGCTTGGAGATGGTTCTTCCCCATCCAAGCACACACAGTCTCCAGGCACTGGGGCGCAATCTTGAAACTCTCATTTGGCCAGCCCAAAAGCAAAAGAGAATAGACTAAGATTAAATACAAAAAATGACCACACTAATGACAACAGGCAGTTAGAACTGACAATGAAAAAATTGAAGTGGTGGATAGCTTCTGTTTTTGGGGATTGACTACTAACAGTAAAACAACTAGAAATATATTAGAAACTAGAACCTGACAAGGCAACAATGAAAGTCTAGAAAAGATATTCAGAGGCCTGATCACCATCTTCTTCTTCCCCAATGTCTACACTTACTGTGACCTATAAAGATTATAATTGTAATGACAATAGTTTTTCTTGTGACACTCTATGGGCGCCAAGGTTGTACTGACACAAAATAAAAAGTATTGGTGCTTTTGATATTGGAGAAAACTCAATAATATCATGAATAGCTGGGAAAACAAATAAATAGATCATAGTACAAACCAATCCACAGTTCTCACTTGAAGAACAAATGAAAGGAAAAAGAAAAGGATGACCAACATCAAGATGGATGGACTGTTTGTTCTTATTTATATTTTGTAGGATGGCATTTGGGTTTATTTGATTAAGTATAACCTAAAAAGCAAGAATTAATTTCTTTCATTAATTAGGAGACTTAAGTGTGGAATTAGAAAATAAATACAAGCCAATTCACACTAAAATCTTGAATATGAATAATTTGCATTGTTATAAAAACAGTTATCATATTTGCTTTGAAAGTATCACTGTAAAAGGGAAGGAATGAGACAAGAAATCACAAAATAACTATATAAGTCATGGATTAAAAAACAAACCTTGTACTGATTTTTGTCATCTCTAAAAAACAGTTAGGTTAATTAAGAAATGCCTCAAGTCCTGTAATTCAAACATGCTTGCACCACCTGCTGGTCATATTGCATAGTTATTCTTACAATGCTGTCCCTACTTCCTCTCAGAAAAAAAAACGTATTATGCTATGTGATAGGTACACAGGACCATACTATGTAATAGATATATTTAAGAATAGCAGAAACAGAACGTGTTTTTCAGAAGCAGTTCAGGTTAAGTAGTGACTTCCAATTTGTATCAATAAGCATTTCCACTTTATTTGGAGCTATTGTTATATATTTTTTCTTTTCTTTGATTTCTGCACCTTTGTTTCTCTTCTTTGTTCTCTTATTTTTTCTCCTTTTCCATTCAGTATTGGTTCTTGTTTGTTTTTATTCTGAATTAATTTTTAAATAAAATTTATAAAAAAAGAAAGCAAATATTACTTAACTAGGATTTTTGAATAACCTGACATAAATGAACCTTTTCACTAAGCTATACTGTAGCGACAGACAAAATATATTACACTGCACTCATCAGCGCAATTGCGCAGTCAGTGCTGTGCTCTCCCCCCGCTACACAATAAACCAAATAAAGTATCATATTTCTTCATGTACCGTTCAAACTCCATGAGATCAGGAGAAGAGGTAGTTGATGACTGTGTTAGCCTTTGACTTACATCTTCTTCTACAATTGGTTTCTCATGTTCTTGGATCACGTACCAGACCGTGCTGCCATTTTGTCTCAAAACATCTGAAGAGGGTACAATGCTAAAAAAATAAATGGACGGATTACCTAAATTCGTATTTTTTTTGTCATGAACATATATTGAAAAGTCAACAAATTTTGTTTGGTGTAATTATTCTTCAAGAAATACACCATGCTACATAAACCACCTGGGGAGCAATATAAACGAAGAGAATAAAGAGAAACAAACATAAAAAAGTGGGATTGAGATTCATTACATTAAAAATTGCACTTTCACAATCTCTATTGCACATTAACTTTCCTTCTTGCTGTTTCTGCAACTCAGTAAAGACCATGCAAAGTCAGTAAAGTCCATGCAAATTTCATAGAATAGGAATGTAATTATTTTCTGAAGCTCACAGACTTGAGATATTTAAAAGGGACACTTTCAGAAAGTTTAAATTTTTTAACCTATGATTGTTGAAATACATCTTGACATATTCCTCCTTTACATCTTCCAAACTGGATGGATTGCCGTCCTCCAGATTTAAAACTTCTGTTGGTAACAGAAAGAACATCCATTACTACCGTAATAGGCATTTTTTGAAATTTGAGTATAATCAAATGTACTTGAAGAAAGTATTGTAGGAAAATATTTTAAACAAGCAGAGCTATTATCTTTATTATTGGTTATTTGTAATATTATCACTGCTAGTATTATTAATATTGTGTTGCTGCCCAAACAATATACATGATGTATTTGTCAATAAAATAATCCAAACTTATAATTTCAACTGATACAACAAAATGAAAACAGATAATATAATGGCAACAAACATCATATAAGCAACAAGTCAGAAAATTCTATGGAAACGATAGGTCACCGAGCTCTATTTTGGGAGGGGCTACAGCTCAGTGATGGAGCACAGATGTCCTCTGAAGAAGTTTCAGTTCCCCACATTCCCAGCTAAGGCCACCTGGTAATAAGTGATGCAAAAGGTGATCACAGCATGTGATGCTTGAATAGCTGGACAAATCACTCATAATTAGCAGCTTGAAAATTAGGCTGGAAAATGATGACATGAGCAATGATTCAAATGTCATAATGGAAAAAGGAAGTGAATAGAGTTCTCTCTGATCCAAATATAATAATATAGTTGTGTTAATAAAATATATTTGACAATGGGAAAAATAGATATTTTATTTCAGTCCAAGATTAGGGATATAAAAAGAAACCATTACAAACACAACACATAACAAAATGCACAAAAAAATGTAAGATTTAAAACAGAGCAGCAAGAATGAACTTAATCTATAGATCAACTTTTATATCACCTATGATACTCTTCATTTCTTGGTAAACAGTGCCAGAGACAAATTTTGCTACCTTATAATATTGTCTAGATTTAAATCATATAAAAGAAGGGACACATGTATCTGATCTAAACAATGGAGAACGTTTTAACAATATAGGATAACAGCTATAGATAATAAATACAGGATATAGTTTTTAAATGTTTTTAGTATTTTAACTGTAAAATATTTTTTTGAATTGTAAGCTGCTCAGAGTCATTGACTGAGATAGGCTGCTATAGAAATTGACTAATAACTGATTGACTGACTGACATTGCCCTTCAGAATTGTCCATTCCTCCGAAGAGATATTTTGGTGCTTCCTTTTTTGGCTTGGGTAAATATACATTTATATCAGGTTCAGCACCTATTCAATCTTAGCTGACCCCAAAAAGACTAAACAGGGTTCTTCAGATTGGTATTTGGGAAGGAGACAACCCAAAAAATCTCAAGGCCATAGGTTAATTTTTTTATCAAATTTATATGCCCACCCATCTCACAAGAAGGGGGTCTGGCGATGCAGAAAAAAAGTATAAAAAGTATGTCAGTCTTATAACCACACACACGAGATTCAATCAGCAATGGAGCAGCCTTGAGATCTCACCAGTCCCCTGAGACCCTCAATCCTGATTGCAAAGCCAGATCTTGAGAAAACTAGATCAGGAATTCAAACTATTTCTGGAAGAAAGCAGTGGCAAATCACTTTCATATTGCTCCCAAGAAAAACTCAATAGGAATGTCTGTAAGGTTCCATAGAGTGAAATCAAATCAAAGAATGCTCACTGAATATATCAAAAATGGAAGCAAATCTATGTGAAAATACTTAAGAGATTAAGCACACCCTCCCCACTTTCTGATAATTCTGTTGTTCATAGCGATCTGTTATGCTAGTAAATATGAGCTGCAAAAGATTCATCTTCTTATGTTCCAGCCTGATTCTGATTCTATAACTTGGTCACTAATCTATTTTTTTTAAAGAAACAAAGACATAGCAGAGGGAAAAGATTTAGCAAGCACTTCCATATAGTACCTTTCATTTTCAACAGATTTTCCAAAGTTTGCTCCAATTCCTGGATATAATTCTTAGCCTGGCATAAAATCTGAGACTAAACAAACAAACAAAAAACAAAGAGCCAATCATATGCATTCTGAATAGGCTAATATTCATGTGTTCATTTAATTGGTTAGTTAATTACCGTAAGTAACTGGATTTCGAGGCCAACTGCTGAATGGTTTACATCCCAAAGATAAAAAATAATAAAATTAATGCCAGATTTTGAAAGAATTGTAGAATAACTGCAGGGGAGAGCTGTAAAGATGTCTGGGGACAAGGTGTTCCAGCTGACAGGCATTATGTCAGAGAAGGCATGCTTCCTAAGCCCCAACAGGTGACAATGTTTAATTAAAGGGACTTGCAACATGTCCACTCTACCCAATTCTACTGGGCAGGCAAATCGCTATCAGAAAGAGATAGTCTCTCAAATAACCAGGCCCTATAGCATGAAGGGCTTTACAGGTGATAAGCACCATCTTGAATAAAACCCAGACACATGTATGTCCTAGGTCAGTGATGGCGAACCTTTTAGAGACCGAGTGTCCAAACTGCAACCCAAAACCCACTCATTTATCACAAAGTGCCAGGGCTGCATCAGCATTGTGGTGCCCTCAGGGGGGGTGGGGGCGTGGGCCACTGGGTGGGCGTGGTTGAAGTGGTCACGGCAGACTGGGTGAGTGTGGCTGGGGCTAGGTCAGCGGGGGCCAGTCCCTCGCCATCTCCGGGGCATCCCCGGGGGGCCGTCGCTTGCTCACTCACTTCCTGCCCTGTCATTTCCAAACGCCACATGGTCGCTACTCTGGTGAACTCTGCTGGGGCAACGGTGCGCATGCCCGCAGAGAGGGCTCTGAGTGCCGCCTCTGGCAAGTGCCATAGGTTTGCCACCACTGTCCTAGGTTTCCTAATCAACCTATTGCTCCTGTGTGATGGGAAACTCGTGGCTTACTGGAAATTGCTAAATTATAACTCCCAATAGCCCTCCACATGGGCTATGGTCAATGGGGACTGTACTTTAGCAAGATCTGGAGGGCTACTGTTTTCCAACCTCTGAAAGAATTTAATACATCAGGTTATGAGGAGAAAAGAAAAAAAAGTTTTTAAAAAAGGGAAACCAG
Source organism: Protobothrops mucrosquamatus (assembly GCF_001527695.2). Taxonomy (NCBI): domain Eukaryota; kingdom Metazoa; phylum Chordata; class Lepidosauria; order Squamata; family Viperidae; genus Protobothrops; species Protobothrops mucrosquamatus. Next base: position 279,263 of record NW_015386599.1, on the reverse strand, counting down.
TGCTGCCATACAGGTTTACAGATTATATTGACTTATTGTTGAGGCCTGGATTCATATTTTCTATATAATAACAAATAACATGTGATAATATTGTGGCATTAAAGTATCTCCCATATGAAAATCATGAAATGCAATCAAAATCCAGGTGGAGAAAGAGTAAAATGTACCTTGCATTATTGGCAATTGAAGTGTAGGTAATCCTCAAATTATAACACAACTGAGCCCAAAATTTCTATTGCTAAGTGAGACAGTTTTTAAGTGAGTTTTGCCCCATTGTTTGAACTTTCTTGCTACAATTAAGTGAATCATTGCAGTTGTTAAGCTAGTAACACAGTTATTAAGTGAATCTGGCTTCCCCATTGACTTTGCTTGTCAGAAGATTGCAAAAGGCAATCACATGACCCCAGGCCACTGCAATATCATAAATACATGCCAGTTGCCAAGAGTCCAAATTTTGATCACGACCATGGGGATGCTGCAATGATGAAATTGAAAAATGGCCATAATTCACTTTTTTCTGTGCCATTGTAACTTTCAACAGTCCCTAACCAAATGGCTGGAAGTTAAGGACTACCTGTATTCTCATCTGCCTACACTAAGTATAATAAATAGTCAATCAGGAAGGAGAATACTATTTGATAAGCAAGGGGCTTGAAAACAGCTTGAAAGGATAGAGTATTGATAGCATACCTGTATAAAAGGCTTGAGCTGGTTTAATATGCATTTAATTTTCTCAGGAAACCTCATTCTATGGGAAGAACTAGATAACTTTATTGGAAAAAAATAGTCTCTTCATTAAACTTTAATTATTCTTTCAGTTATAGAGGGGAGTTCTCTGAAGTACCTATCTTTCACAGACTAAAGTTTTTGCTTTGACTTTGCACATATCTCAATCATCTCAGCAACGGATTAGAATGTATATTTGTTTTCCTAACATTTTTTTTATTGTGTTAAGTGCACTGGGTAAATCAAACTTGCTTTTGATCATTTTTTTAAAAAAATATATGAAACAGTATGAAACAGGCTTATAAATTAAGATAATACCAAATTGTCATGGACCAGAAAGAAATCAATTTATAAATCCTTACTTCCATATCTCATTCTATATCACATCTTGCTGGCTCAAAGCTCTAAGCCAAAAGAAAGATTTTTGGTGTCCATCAACTTCCCTGACATCTGACTTAAAAGAAAGATTATTCTACTAAGTAAAATTAAATAAGAAGCTAGCATGTTACAAAGTAAACATTCATTTCTAACATTATTTATTTGCAGCAATAGTTTGACAATGAAGAGAGAAACCTTGAAATTCCTTTTGCTAAATGGATGGTTACTAGTGGTAAAGCCCAGAGTCGCTTTGAAATGAGATGGGCAGCAAATACATTTAATAAATAAAAAAAGTTGTTTTTAAAAAAAGTAAATGGATTGGTATGTCTGTCATGGCAGTTTTTTTGTGAGTTGGCACTCTCCCATAGTATTTACTTCTTTATTAAAAAGACTGCCTGCTCTCACTCACGAGATATAATTCTAGCACATAGAGGACAATTCCCTATATTTACAGACGAAATTGGAAAAAGCACTAAATCAAACTTCCACAGCTTTAATTTCATAAATGAAATTTAAAAACAGCAGTTGTAAGAGAATGTGAATAATACAGCAAGAATATTTATTACTATTACTAAGTATTATTCTTACTGTATTTAATTTTTTTTCACTTTTAAAGACTCACATACTTATTTCTGTACCTTTGAGACAGAATTTTCTTGCTGTGAAAATACAGTTTCTCGTAAGTTGTTGAACAGTCCTGCCAAAGTAGCTCTATGACGTGCCTGAGATAAGCGTCTTTTGCCCAGTTGTGGCTCAATACCTTGCAGACGAGTATGGTATTTAGGAGTCACTCGGGCATATGGGATGCTGTAGTCTCCAGATATCTCCATCAAAAGCTGAAAGATAATACCTATACTAAACATGCATAATGTGAAACCTATTGTTTCTTACTATATTCATATTATACCATCACTATGAGTGAATTAGATCAAAATTCATTTTAATTGCTTATATTTATGCAATAAGGACAAATAATATGGCCAAAACTAGATGAAAATATATGCATGTTGAACATTTTTACTGTTATAAATATATTATTGTTATTATTCATAGTACTATTAGTTAAACTAGTATTAAATTTTCATATAATAAATGTTCGGGGGGGAACTATCAACACTCTGAAATTTTATGAAGCAAAGAGCTGAAGAGTTTAAGGACCCCTGTCCTAGAGACATCCAGCCATCTTGGTGTAGATAGGGCAATGATGAGGCGAGACTTTCTACTGCCTCCATAATGGCTGGGTGGTGCTTGCCTTCATGACTTTAGTTTTCTCAACTCTGGACTGTGCTGCGTTTGATCATGTGAACTTCGGACATCTTAGTGGATTTTAGACTCATTCTTTGGACTTTGGACTAGACCTGAATTTTGGACTTTGTGAACTCTTGCCTTTGCTTTTCAACTCAGTATCCTTGTTCCTAGACTGAGCATTGCTGGACTCAATAGGATTTTGCCTTGGGTGCAAGTGGGAACCTGGGGAATTAATATTAAGGACTTGAACTATCAAAAAAAGTCCTTAAAACTCTCGTGTATGTGGATTGAAACAGAATAAATATCCTTATTAAATATAAAATGGATAGCTCTTTTGCTATTCCATGCATATGTCATCTAATAGAAGCCTGAGAATTAAATAAGTAATTTTCTTACACAAAAATGTTTATTTAGGATGTTGAAAGTATACCTACACTGCCATAAATTATGCTGTATCTGGATTATACAGTTTGCTTTGCTTTAACTGGTAAAGTTTACTATTTACTATTAAGTGTTGTATAAGAGAGTACCCTTACAATCTGAAAAGCTGTAAGTGCAAAATGTGCTGGCTAAATATTATCAAGAACTGAGCATTAAAACCATTTTATGTTCGTACGACAGCTTTTTTTACTGGCACTTACATTGTTTTCAGGCCTAGTGCAAATTGCTGTCATTAACCTGAGAAGTTTACAGCTTGAGACAATACAGCATTGAACAAAGCATTTTCTTGTAAATTTCTTCCCAATCTTCAAGATTATTAGCTGCCCTGTTTTGAGTACCTTCACATGTTGAGGTATAACAGGAGGTTGATGTCAACAATGGACATTTTCATTAATACTTCCCTAGTTTGAGGTCTGCCTGGCATGTGTATTATTCGGGGGGGGGGGGGTAGGGGCACTTGGCAAAAATCAAAATAGTTAATTCTTTTGTCTCTGTTGGTTTAAAATATTGTTTTATCTGTTTTTTATTAAGTTTTTTCACTGATTTTATTGTATTTTTATGGTACGTTGTCTTGATAGATTTTTTTCTCGAATATCTAGAGAACCTAATATAATTTAGCAATGAATAAATAAATTTAGCCTGCAGTGGATACCTTGAAACTATATTTACATGACACATTACTCAAGGTTCGATCAATTAACAGTTTTCTGAATTTGCACAAGATAATAAACTCATTCAGGCTGTGTTCATTCAAATGATAAAAAGTAGGTGGCTACACAGGAAGTCATCCAAATGTGAAAGGGCCAACCTACAATATATACTGTATTATATATGGAGGTAGTCCTTGACTTACGACCACAATTGAGCCCAAAATTTCTGTTACCAAGTGAGACAATTGCCAAATGAATTTTGCCCCATTTTATGACCTTCCTTGTCACAGTTGTTAAGTGGATTACTATAGTTGTTAAGTTAGTAACACACTGTTAAGTGAATCTGGCTTCCTCACTGACTCTATCAGATCACAAAAGATGATCACATGATCCCAGGATACTGCAACCATCAAAAATATAAATCAGTTGCCAAGCATCCAAATTTTGATCAAGTTATCATGGGAATACTGCAATGGTCCTAAGTGTGAAAAACAGTCATAAGTCACTTTTTTCAATGATATTGTAACTTTGAACAATCATTAAATGAACTGTTGTAAGTCAAGGATTACCTTTATTGGCATATTACAAATACTGGCATATTATAATCTTCTAATGTTATGTATAGGGAATTTTTTATGCAGAAACATTCACCATATAAACTTCCATCCATAGTATGACATAGTAAATTCTATTTAAATTCAGTATTTCTGTTAAGAGCTCAAGATGACACTTCAGAATTTATGCAAGCAACAATTTCATTAGAAAAATTAGACAAATTGACATTAATTGGATAATATAACTCAGTAAATGGATTCTGAATACAGCTAGCCCTAGGTTTAATTCTAATCATGATAATCCTGCTGTCAGGCTATACTTTTGATCCAGAGATAATAAAAAATATGTTTGCTATAGAAGTAAAGTATGAAAACAAGCAGTCCCAGTTAATAGATTATATATAGATTATATATTGGTCAGCCATACACTTTGCATGCAAAAGAACTAAGATTTCTTCTCTTGAATCCCAGAGTAATTGCTAATGCATATACAAGTTGGAAGGACCAATGAACTGACATGGCAACATTCCGTGAATGACACTGGTATTGAAATAGCATTTGTCATTTTCTCAGCTTGCTTTTCCCAAGATTTTCAAACTACAAGTAACACCGTCCCTCCTGACTTCAAAAGATAAGAGATTGAAACTACTTTTTCTATTATCTATACAGCCAACAAGCCACTCTATTTATCTACCATCATCTGTGTCTAGCTATTCTCCGAGTTTGTCCCATCCCCGTCTGTAGAAACACCCTTTTTCTCACCATCTTTTTTTAACGTCAGCGTGCCTGACTAACCTTCCTTAGTAGTGCAATTCTTTCCCCACTTTATGCTCCCAGTTCCTCACTCCACGCTCTCCCGTCTTTACAGACTCGACCCTGGAATACGAGAGATAACAGCTACACTTTTCAGGGTTACGTGCCTCACTCATTCGTTACTCCCAAGTCCTATCGCTCATTCCACCTTGCATACATTCCACTCACCCACCTACCATCTGCACACACTCTCACCATAGCATTTAGTGGCGCATAACATAGGACCAATCACATTGCAGGAGGATTCGCCATCTGCCAATAGGAAGACACGAATATTAAACAAGAGATTCGACCGAGGTGATGCCGGAAATGGTAACAAAAACGCGGGAAAGATAGGACGAGGCGAAGCGAGTAGTTTAGAGTCCTAGAGAAGAAATAGGTCTGACTTGTGTATCGTTTATTATATATTAGATATATATTAGAATACGGGGTTTTAAGCTTTTAAGCTGCTGGAAATTTCAACGTGTTTGCTTCGAGGTACTTGCAGTGTGTACTGTACAGAGTCATCAAATAAGGATGTTGCGCTCTTCGCATTTAGTTTAAATCTACTTGCTTGTAGTACCAAAGCAGCCGAGAGTCTATTTCGCATAAATATCAGGTGCATAGAAACATATCCAATTCTCAGGATGAAAGAGGCGTTTACTTTTACTCTGCCTTTTTTCTTTTTTTAACAAATTTGCTTACTACAAATTACTAATAGTCTAAATACTCCATACTTCTATCCTCTCCAAGTGATGGTAGTTCATTCTTTACAGAGGTACAGAAAGATTTGAATTTAGCACACAGGTTCTAAGAACACTTATAATAATGCCCTTATTTAAGAGTAAATAAATGAGCAAGCATATATAAAATGTGTAGGAACGCTGTTCCTATTTTTAAAGGAGAATTTCATTTTAAGGTGCAGGGTAAATTGTGCCCTAGCCAAGTATCAATGCTGACTTGAGAAATACCTGCTGGCGCCAGTAACAAACTAATGACTGATTGTTATAGATATTGCAGATTGAAAATGCATAATTAACTTTTAAAATGTTGACCTGAATTCACCAGTACATCCATAATACCACTCTTGAAACTGTACTGGTGGTTCATTTTCCACTTTCATAAGTCCTCCTTAACTGGATGGAGAACATGGTCTACACTACAGCAGCTTTTTGCAACCATAATCTTATAAATCCTGAAGTCTGCTCTGCTAAAAACTTGATTTAGATTTTAATGTATTTGTGTAGCAATACCAGAACATTTTTTTAAGACAGAGACTGAGAAGTTGAAGGTTGAAAGTACCATCTCCAACTTTTTTGCTGCATCCTTTTCTTGTCCCGTCAGTGGCATAAATAGCCCAGTAACTGAGAGGGCAAACAAGTGAATTATTTCTTACTATATTTTATCCATTTAGGTTTGTTTCTTTAATAGAAAATATTAATCCATTATCAACATTGAAATGCGTAGAATGACACCCCCACCCGGATAATTCCTTTAAAAAGGCCTTGCACGTGCATGTTAAAAAAATAATATAACTGGGTTAGCAGCATTAATATACGGGATAGGTAATAAAGTTGGTGGGTTCATCCACATGAAGGATTTTTTATTTACATACACTTTGTGTGATAAGGAAAATTCATAACTCAGTAAGCTAATTAAGAAACATCTAGGTTCTTTAAAATCTGAAATCCCGAGGGTTGTGCCAAAATCATGAGTTTTCTTTACTAATCGGCGTTGCCAATTCTCAGTCAAAGGATTTATTTATTTAGCGTATGGCATATCGTACATGGACTAACAATATAAATTAACATTTCAACTAGAAATCGGTCAAAGGGACGAACGTCTTTTAAGGATATCAATGCTTTAAGGCTCAGACCCGGTTTTCTAAGCAAAACAAATCACAATTTGTAAATACAAGCCAGTCATTTGTAATAAAAAGTTGGGTAGCGAAGGAAAACCCAGGGGCGGAGCGAGGAGGAGGATTGGGGCAGCGAGCGAGCGTAGGGCGGCGCATGGAACTCCGGCCGTCTCTTCGTCTTGTCGGCGAGCCGGGGGCGCGATGGCGGCTGCGGCCGAGCGTGTTGACGAATTGGTGCGGGAATACTTGCTGTTCCGCGGCTTCACTGCCACGCTGAAACAACTAGATGCGGAGATCAAGGCAGACAAGGAGAAAGGCTTCCGGGTGAGGATTGCAGGGAGGAAAGGCCTGAGCTGGTTTGGGGAGGTTTTCAGGGGTAGGCAACCTTGGCTCTTTTATGACTCGTGGACTTCAACTCCCAGAATTCCTGAGCCAGCATAGCTGGCTCAGGAATTCTGGGAGTTGAAGTCCACGAGTCATAAAAGAGCCAAGGTTGCCTACCCCTGGTTTAGGTGATGGGGAGGGCATTTAGTCCAGAACGCCCCTTCCCCGCTCTTCCTTTTTCACGCTGATTTGCCACTGCGAGAAGCAGGAACAGAGAAAGCATTGTTGTGCCCCGGAATTCTGAGCGTCTTGCCGGAACAGTGGTTTCTGGCTGGATGGGCCTGCCTTTCAGCAGGGGCTGATTGAAATTATTTTTGGATTTGCTTCCAATTCGTTAGTTAGAAGGCACCCAGTCAGTCCCTTGCAGCTCTTCTTTAGAACCGGTCTTACCAGAGAACGGGGAGGTGAAGAGCATGTGTAGAGTGCATCCCTTTCAAAAGTCCCTAGGCTGCATGGATTATTAGCATCTAGTTAGATTTAGATGTTGACATTTTGCTTATATATATCATATTTTCCTAGTATTGAATCTGCCTAATAGATTATTAATCAAAATAAAATAATTGTCACTAGAATTTATTTAAAAAGATTAAGTCCAGACATATCTCATAAAAAAGTTAAACAGCTATTAAATTGATTTAATATTTCAGACAGAGGCATAATCGGGAGCCTCATGGATCCATGTAATTTCTGAAATAAACGCTTTTAAAGCCAGGGTGCAGTCATGATAGATCTTTTACAATTATTTTGTTTAAAAGTTATGTATTGCTACCTACTTTGCGGCACACAACTCTGGTTGGTTAACAACAATGTTTAAAAATACAAACAAAACTAATATGAAAAGAATGAAATAAAATAAAATTTAGAAAAACCACACACCCAACCCAAAACTGTACGTACCTATCTTGGATTCTAACCTTATTGTCCCAGCCAGCTCTTCACCAATATGCAGAACGCTTGTTACCAAATTGTAATTTTTTAAATATGAGAGAAGTGGAAAATTATGAAACATAAATCTAGAATGGCAAAAGTAAATGAAATAAAATATTTTTTTCTCCTAATCCTACCAACTAATATTTGGTTTGTAGCACCCTGACCCAACATTCAAAGGCCAGATGCAACTCTTGTCTGGAAAGTTACTGTATATATTATAGTAAATGTTTCTATATTTCTGGTTTTTCTTTATATGTTCTATTTCAAGTTCCTTTTTGAAATGACCTGTTCTTTCCTATTTCTATTGGTTTTAGCTGACAACAGTTGTATATTATTACTCTACTCACAGGCCAGTAACCTGACATTCCCTTTATAGCTGAAATTGACCTGAGACAGAGGGTTATAAAGAAGAAAAATTGGCTACAAATTACAGGTAGTGCTTGACTTACAACAACAGTTAGAACCAGAATTCCCAGTTGCTAAGCAAAGCACCCAGTTTTACAACCTTTTTTCCTATGGTTGTCAAGCTAATATGTGGCCATTAAGCAATTTCGGCTTCACCCATTGACATGGTTGGAAGCCAGCTGGGAAAGTTGCAAATGGTGATCATGTGACCCTGGGATTGTGCAAATGTTGTAAATACTTACTGGTTGCCAAGCGCTTGAATTTTGATCATGTGAACATGGGATGCTGCATCAGTTATTAAGACAAAGACCTTTTCGTAAGTCACCTTTTTCAGTGCTGTTTTAACTTAAGTGGTCACCAAACGAATGGTCATAAGTCAAGGACTACCTGTATATCGAAACAAAGGTTATGGTCTTCTCAGTAACAGAGTTAAAGGCAGATGGAGAATAAATCAGAATGTCACAATTTAGAGATACTTTTCAATGTTTGAAGGGAGCAAATGAGGATTGTTCCAGATAGTAACCAAAGATATTCCAAAACTATTCTAAGCTTCCCTACCTGTACTTAACATTCAGTTACCTGCCACTTGCCATTCATTTTTTCAAAGTTAAAACAATCAGGCAAATGCTATGTGACTCCCAGGTTTGTTGCTATAAAGATTTCAGATTGCTAGGACTTCTTCAAACATTTTAAGAGCTATATCCTGGACTCCAGATAGTTCCCATTGCATCTTGTTACCTCAAATCTTGGCTTGCCTCATTTGGAATTTAAGACATATCTTTTCAATTGCATTCTTTATACTACTGGATGGTTATATTTCATCCTGGAACAAAAAAATTAGAAGCAATCTTTATTGTAGTTTCTCAGGACAACTTTTAATTGTCTTGGCTTTTGAGTCGGCTAATACGTTGGATACGGATCATCAAAAAGTCTTAAATATGAATAAAAAATGGCAGGAGCTAACAGAGGGATGTAACCATTTATTTAATGTTGCACATGCGTTTCATAAAATTTTCTCCTTAGCCAAGCTGTCAGACCCTCAATGTTTTTGGAGAGGAAGTAGAGAAATTGGGATTAGAACAAATTTACCTATGTGAAGTTGAGTAATGGAGACAGCCCCACATGTACTACTATACTGCCCCTTTAGTATGAATTGTTGTACTGCTCTGAACTATTAAACCCTGTCAAGTATATTTTAATTATATATATTTGAATCTTCTTTCTATAAAAGAGACAAGCATTTGCTTGGTAAATCATGGTCAACATACATGGTTTTGATTTTTTCATTTTCTCCTTTATCCTGTGACAGATAATTGTACCCCCTAATTATTGCTGTGATTTTTCTTAATAACTGAAGTTGTTGGTTACATAACTTACTTTGGAGGGTTTCTAATTAGGTGGACAAAATAGTGGACCAGCTTCTGCAGTTTGTTCACAGCTATGATCTAGCTGCTCTTCGAGAGTACTGGAGTTACCTTGACAGACGCCTTTTCAGTCGACTGGAGGATATGTATCGACCTACAGTGAACAAGTTGAAAATCAGTTTATACCGCTATTATCTCATTCATGCTGTGCAGGTTTGTGTCAACTTAATAAGCTTGCTTCAAAATAAGGATAGTTAAAAATAGGTACAGGTGGTCCTTGATTTACTATAGTTCATTTAATGACTGTTTGAAGTTACAACAGCACTGAAAAAAGTGACTTATAGCCATTTTTTACACTTATGACCCTTGCAGCATCCCCATGTTGCTGCAGGTGCTTGGCAACTGATTCATATTCATGACAGTTGCAGTGGCCTGGGGTTGTATGATCACCTTTTGCGACCTTCTGACAAGCAAAGCGAATGGGAAAACCAAATTCATTTAGCAACTGTGACTAATTTAACAACTGCAGTGATTTACTTAACAACTGTGGCAAGAAAGATCATAAAATGAGGCAAAGCTCACTTAACAGCTGTCTCACTTAGAAACAGAAATTTTGGGCTCATTTGTGGTCATATGTCAAGGATTATCTGTATTCTGTCAAAACAAGATAGACATAATTCTTCAGAAAATAGCTGTATAAGTTTAGTGGGAAAGATACTCTTATTCTGTTAGAGAGCTATAAAATCTGTATTATCAGCTGCTGAAGATTGAACAGCTGCTGCTGTGGGAAAAAAGTGATATCTGAATCTCTTTTTTGTACATTTTAGACGAACAGAAATGACAAGATACAAGAATTCTTTCTCAAACAAGCCTCCGAACTTCAAAATCAGACTGAATGGAAGGATTGGTTTGTTTTGCCTTTTATCCCAAATCCAGATGCAAACCCTAACTTTGCCATGTATTTTTCCCGTCGGTGGATGGATATTTTCATTGTTTCTCTACATAACTTCCTCAGTGTTTTATTTCAGTGTATTCATATCCTTTTTCATATGGAAGAATATTGTAAACCTGAAGCAACTGCTTTTCTGTGCATGTTTTCTTTTACTTTTTTGTTAGAAAGTAATAATTGTTTTTATGAGGGCAATAGGAATCACCTTTCCATTCTAGCACAACTGCTTCTATAGCTAATGAATTAATATATTTTCTTCTATTTCAAATAATCATCCATCACTCTGCCATGCTAGAATTGCCTGCTAGAAACCCAGCTAAATGTAATTTTGGCTAAACTGTTCGAGAAACTATAGCATTCAGATGGGATCATATAGTCCAAGGCTTTTCAACCAGTGGTACGGGTACCATCTGTGGTACATTGGCACCTGGCAGGTGGTACGCGACCATCCTAGAAAAGTGGTAGCGGGGAAGGGGAATGAGCTGAACCGGTGGCAGCACCACACAAGGCTGAGCGAGAGATGGCTGGAGCTGCAGGGCTGTCAGGGCTCAGCGGAAGCGCCAAGATCAGCGCTTCTTCGGGACTATCAGGGCTCAGTGGAAGTGCCAGGATCAGTGCCAGGCTCCAGCTGGAGCTCGGCGCTGATCCTGGCACTTCTGCTGAGCCCAGAAGAAGCGTCGATCAGCTGGAATGTTGCAGCATCTCCAGGATCTTATGATTTACATTCAGATGCTTGGCAACTGATTCATATTTATGACGGTCACAGTGTCCGAGGGTCATGTGAAGTAACCAAAACCTGCTGCAACCACCCAGCAGACGGGGGAATAAAAACCAAACATCATCCCACCCCACCCCCCCGCTGCCAATCCTCAACAGAAATGCTCACAACAATGAAAACCTCAGACAGGAGGAAGAGCGCCGCCGGGTGGGCAGGCAGGTGTCTGGCTGTGGCTTGGGGGACACTTTTTTCAGTGCCATTGTAACTTCGAACAGTCATTAAGTGAACTGTTATAAGTCGAGGACTACCTGTACTTCAGTTTTTTCCTTTTTTTTTTTTTGGGTCAAGTTTTTGACACCTTGCTAGGCTACTGATGCAGTACCAAGGAAGGCAAAGTTAAGATATTTCCCCCAAAATTCTTAGGGTTCTTGGAATGTACTTAAGGTTTGGTGCATATGCAAAGGGAAGAGTCCTGTAAGTATCTTAAGTATCTTTATCCTTAGCCTTTGTTACCTGTGCCAGTGATTCTGAACTTCGAAGCAGAATGTCAGCGGAACAATCTCCTGCAAGAAAAAAATGAAGTCCTTTGTCAAAAGGTAAGAATTGCACCTGTATATTAAGATTTGTGTCCCAGTTCTGGCACTGAAATATATTGTTCAATCTTTCACTATATGTAGTTAGAAAAGCTATGAAAAAATAGATCTTCATAATATGAACTTGAATCAAGTATCAAACAAGTCAGGATTTATAAACCAAATTTCAAGCAATGTTTGTCAGACTATCTGAAATGTTTAAATGAATCATATAAAAATGTTCCTTTGTGGCTTGTAAGCATGCTTGTGTATGCTGCTCATTCATGTTGTAGTTTGATAAACTAAGATTCTTACCTAATAGTTTGTGCTAATATAATTGCTGTTTTGAAATTAATGACCAATTAATTTCCATTTCTATGGCTTGCATTCATATAAAGGGAAAGCAATTCAATTCTTTCTCTCTCTCCCATCTTTTTCTAGTTATTTGCTTTGCAAGCAGAATACTCCCATATAAAAAAAGAGGAACAACAGGAGGAGGAGGAGGATTTGACACTTCATCATAAACTTCCTTCATATGTAGTTAACATGGACCATCTGGGAGACTCAGAGCTGTGAGTGTATGTTAGAGGCTAGTCACTGAGCACACAATTAGATTACCCAGAGAAATCCTGGACCTTATAGAAGTGTTTGCATGATTTACCTAGTGAACTTTTCTAGAGACATAGACAGATATGATGGAAGAGAAAGATAAGGAAACATTTGAAATTTATTGCTTGTCTTCCACCTTCTCCCTCTCCTTGGCATTCCACGTTCTCATAAAACTGGTGGTTAGGTATCTCTTTTTAAAAAAAAAAATCTTCATGAGTTGTTAAATGCACTTCATGTAAGAAAGCATCCCCGAACTGGGTGCCTCTAGGAATCTTGGGACTCTATTGCTATAAATTCTCAGCTAGTTGGCTGTTCAAGAGTGGGAATTCTGAACCTTGGAATCCTACAATGTTTCTGAACAAACCAGGTTGGAGAAGTGTAGTTCAAGGACTCTTTGTCTGAAAATGAACATTATGTGACATAAATGAAAATTCTTTTGGAAAGTGGAATTTTTGTCAGGTATGGAGATTTAGGGTTCACCTCCATTAATTTGCCTCCCCACCACTACTCCCTGCATCTCATTTAGTGACTTGATATGCAGCCAGAGAAGCACTGCACATTCTCTGCAGGCCCGAGGAGGATTCCTGTCTTCCTTGCTACCTCAGAGCAAAAAGGGCCCTGCAAGAACAACCCAGCCAACAGGAGCCACACCAGCACAGACAGGAATCGCACAAGGAGGCAGAAAAGAGCTGCCAAACCACCAGGTAAGGAGAAATAATTGCAGTTTCTGTCTCTGTGTGTGATGTGTAAGAATCAGAGTGCACAATACAGTGTTGTTTTTGTGTCTGCTATTCTGTTACGTACCTGAATTACTAATTTAGACATGGGGCTTTGGAGAATAAAAATGTGTCAAATCTTCCCTTTGCTTTCTAGGTTCCCAAAGGGAAAGAGGCAGCAATTGGAGGCAAGGAATCAAAAAGTCATATCGGTGGTGTGGTTTCCATGGAGCCTACCTCAATACAACAGAATCAGAGACGTTTACAGGATCATGGAAAGGAAAAGAAAGAGTTTGGATCTAAAATAGCTTTCCAGGTAGCGCGGCTAGTGTCTTGTGTGGATTGGATCTAAAATAGCTTTCCAGGTAGTGCGGCTAGTGTCTTGTGTGGATAGGGCAAGTTTTCCTTCTGAGTATTTCTGAGTAAAGTGAACTATGTGTCTTTCTGCTCATAACCAGCTGATTGGTGTAAGGCAAAATGACCCATGGAGTCTGAGCAGTTACTTATTTGTTTGGTTTTTTTTTTAATGAGTCACCTATTTGAACTGGGCAAGTGATAAAACATCAGTGTTATTTCTTCTGCCAGCTGATGTTCTCTTATGAATCACGAAAGGGACAAAAGGTTCTGAAATATTTTTTCCTTAAAATAGTTTGAGCAGCAGAAGTTTACATAGGCTTTTTGCCCTATGACTAGTCAGCTGCTTATTTCTCCCGTAGTGTATTTGCACTCGGAGATGAATACTGCGTAGGGGAAAAACTTGTGCAAGCCTTCCCAGCTTTTGAAACTTGATAGAAAAGAAATAAGCAGCACTTTCCCATCTTCAAAAATTTTGATTATGAAAGACCCATTGTGATCTGTGGTCAGAAAACATAGTTGCATTTTATGTGAACATTTCTTGTGGATTGTAATAAGCCCTCAGTTACTTATTTCTAGAATAGTAGAAAGTTGCTAACAGTTACCTCTTCTATTAGAACTGACTGGGCTATGATGCCTTTTTTTTTTACAATTACCCTTCTAATGGCAAATAACTAAGACATGGTACATGTACAAAAAGTATTGTTGCAGCACAGATTTTAGAAACAAAATTTCTTTCAATTTGAACCCCTAGAAATAAACTTTTAGAAAATAGGGAGTAGGTTCTTTGTTGTCCTTCAATATTTTGTTGACTTGGGCAACTAGAATTATTGACAATATTTTCAGGGTAGATTAAAACATTGTAGTACTTGGTGTTCTCAATCTTTTTCCTAAATGTTTGTAATTCTAAGCTTCTCTCATTATTTGTTTATTCTATTTCTGCTGGATCCTTGAGATCTCTTTTTTTGGATGATTAAGGGTCGTGTTAAGAATTAATTTTCTGTATTTGTTGCTGAGTTTGTTTATGCGTGCATGTACACATGAAATGAAATAGTGAGCTTTATCAGCCATTCTGCAGCAAAAGTGCCAAATATTCTTTTTGGGCTTTTTTATTCTTGCTGTTATAACCCTCAACAAGTATTACAGTATTGGAAGAAGCCTTGACTTCCTCAACACAATTAATTACTGTAAATATCCTTATGTAGAATATTTTAAAATGTGGAACTCACAGTATGCTTTCTTTCATATTGAAAACTATTCATTTAATTTTGTCCTCTGTTTTTTGATTCTTAACTGTTTCAACAAAAAAGTTTCATTGGTTTATTTTTGTTTGGTGAATGATGATGGAAAAAATGTTTCTGCTTATGCTTTATGTTTTTCCTCTTTTTATATGTTATCTTCTGTTTGTGTCAAAATTGTTCAGTGCTTCTGTTTTTCAGTGAGGAAGTGGCTAGTACTAAATATTCCTGCTTAATGCTATTAACTTAGAAAATTGTGTCTGAATCTCAAAGTTGAGTTTGGCAATAATAACTTTTTCTAAACCAAAAAATATGTTCTGCTTGACAATTGCTGCTGCATTAAGAATTCATTATCCAGGGGTCTGTTTGTAAAATATGTAGATGTCTAAAAAGGGTAGAAATGTCTATAGACTATTCATGTCTCTGGGAGATGTAGATTTGTCTGTCAGCATTGTTATATTGTACACCGCTGGGAATCTTCAGATTACACTTGAATACAAACATAAATATGTGGATGCAACATAGTTACTGATTAAAATCATGATGCTTCTGTGACACGGAACTAACGCTAAGCAGAAGTGGTTTTTGGTAAGTTCTCATTTCTGTGCCCCTGAAGGCAGCAGGGGACCATTTGCTGTATTTGCTGCTTAGAAAGTTTACATTTTGGGAATGGCAATATACTTTATAGAAGAGTATTTAATATTTAGCCATTTTTTTCTCCTTTTAACATTTATTGCTTTTTTCTTTTTTAAAAAAAATTGATTTAATAGAATAGAAAAGAATCGGAAAACATGCAAAAAACTTACAAAAAGGAAAGTGAAATAGATAATACCTAATTTTTTAAAGAAATCTTGACCTCAGGCTAACATATTGTCCAGTCCTTTTATTGTATCACTAAGGAACTTTTGAAAAGCAAGGGTGCGCACGTTTAATCTAACCAGTTTTTGGTCCCATTTATATGTGTAGCTTTCCTATGACAATAACTTTTGTTAACCATCTAAGCATGATGGATCTTAAATAGATTATTTCTAAATATTTAGAATGTAATGTAATAATGATTCAAAATTAATATTTAATCAATATAGAACAACCAGAAGATATAACCAAATCATGTATGACTTTACCTTTGAATTTATTACATTTCCACTATAAAATATGTATAACCAGCCCTTATGAAATGCCTACTGAGAAATGTTTTAAACACATCCCAGGCAGTGATCAAATTGGTAAATTGTCTATTTGAAAAAAAAAATCTCAAAATCTTTTTGTTGTTCATCAACAAGCTTTGGATCTTCTAATAATGAGGTATTAAAGTACCAGCTTGAAATGTTCTCCTAAATGCCGTAAATAATGCCACTAGGCTGTGATCAGGTATTATAGTAAATCATACAGAATTTCTGCTTTTTTGCTGGCTGAATGACAGGGGTTTGCTTATTAGATATAGTAAGTTATGCAGTGGTCTAACTTATTGTGCAGTCTCTGGATGAGGAGGTAATTTTAGACTGGATATTGAATTGAGTTCAGGGGTCTAGTTTCATTAGGTTCAAATAGTTCAGTGTTTGCTTTTCTCCCAAGGGTGATTTCTCTGAGAATGGATAGATCAATGAACAAAAATGTCTCATCCTGCAATTTGTAACTTTCATAATCATATTTGTGTTGTTGCTGATAGGATACAAATCTGTAGTCTTAGTTACCTAAAACCTAGCTTGGTGCAAGATAGGTTTGAAGAGCTTAATTGATTCTCCTAGTTGGCTGTGTCTTTTAGGGACAGAATGCTGAGAAGAAAGTGGAGATTACTGTCATTGAAACAGAGCCATTCCCTGAGCTTCATGTTGAACAACTGGAAAACCAGACAAAAGTATTTGGAACTGTCATGGATGCTGGAGTCATAAGGCATGAGCAGCCCTTCATTGTTCTGAGTCAAGAGGAATATGGAGAACACCACTCATCCATCATGCATTGCCGGTAAGGATTGAATAGAAAACTGAATGTCGTATTTATCAATATCATCTCAATAGAGTGGAATCCAAATCTTTGTGAACTTACCATACCAAATTGTGGACATTTATTCTTGGCTCCCAGTCTGTCAATTGCAAATTATATTTAGGTACATGTTTTGTTATCATAAGAAATATACAAAGTTTTGCATATTAGAAATACTATTTAAATGAGCATGAAAATATCTACACAGGGTTTAATAGATGTGAAAGATCAAATGGGTAATAGAAATCCATATCAAATTTATGAAGAGAAGGCTATAAATGCAAAAGTCTATCTTCTTTCTGTGTGCAGGGTGGACTGCTCTGGCAGAAGAGTGGCCAGTTTAGATGTGGATGGAGTCATCAAGGTGTGGTCTTTCAATCCTATCATGCAGACAAAAGCATCTTCAATTTCCAAGTCTCCACTGCTTTCTCTGGAATGGGCAACCAAACGGGACAGGCTGGTGAGTAACTGGGGTTACTGTGATTATGGTTTTGGCCAGGGATGATTTTTAGTCCAGTCTATGAGGAGGGAGCCATATTGAAGAAGTTGTACTAAACCCACCTTCCTTTTTGCTTGGATGTTCCTAGGCATAAAAGTACCTTAAGATAGCTGGCTCTGATGGCAGCTATGGTTTTAGGGCATTGATGATGCTACAAATACTAGGCTTGTAACAAAATTAATAGAAAAGGATTGCAGAATTTAAATTTGCTATGTTGGGTGATTTCTGGAAAACAAATTCAGAAAGTGAAACTAAAAGGTTGCAGCTTGGATATTACCGTTACAAGCGTTGTTCTAATATCTTCCATCAGTTTAACAGGTATCAGCTCATTATTGTTGCTGAGCAATTTTGAGTTTCTTCTTATAGCTGTCTGTTCTGGGAATATTCCATGGCTAAAAACTATTTTGATTATCCACTTGATTGTTTCTTATTGCTTATTTGTATTCCTTAGCTGATGCTGTGATTTATTTTAAATGTGTGCTGTCCTAAATCATTGAACTGATTAAATAATAATAATTCGCAAACATCTGGAGCATCACTTGAACATCACTGGCATTGACAAAATCCCCATCAGTTAGTTGCAAAAGGCAGCTTTTCTTGGGACAGTTTACATCCTATGATACCTTTAACATCATCAAACAACAACATCTGCCTCAGTAGGACTCAGTAGATGGATAAAAATGCAAATTCTCTTTAAACATCTTGGTGACCATATTACCATCCGTAATAATAATAAATTAAATTTATATGCTGCCCACCATGGGTGCCTCATAACAATCAAACAAATTACAATAACATAAATAAAACATACATACATACATACATAAATGGCCTTGTTATGTTAAATATATAATAGTAGCTATTATAGAATTCTTAGAATAAAAATACCTTGCATGAAAGGATGGGAAGTCTGCAATAATATTTTATTTATTTTATTAAACTTATATGCTGCCCATCTTGCCTGGATGTGACTCTAGCTTTACAATAATATGCCAGGAGAATCTGGAAGTACTCAGATTCCTTCCTTCCTTCCTTCCTTCCTCTTTCTTTTTCTTTCTTATATTTACAAGATTTTAGAAGTCTACCTTTCAGACAATGTCTGGTAATTTCCTTTTTGTCAGGAACTATCTCACAGTTGCAGTTTAGGATATGGACAAGATTAGTTAAAGAAGGATTAATTAGAACAAAGACAAGGTTTGATTTCTTTATTTACCATGCAAGGATCTGGACTTGCCCTAGCCTCCAAGACACAAGATTACTCTCAATCAGGCCTCTTTAAAAAAATATGTAAACTTTAAGTAAACTTTAAAGTAAACTTTAAGAAGGCATACTGTCTAGCAAACTGTAGATGGCCTAAGCTAAATGATAAAACCACCCCCCACACACAAACACACAAAGCCTGTTAATTTTCAGAGGAATACCAATCGTATCGTTTATCTCTGTTTTTCCTCTGTTACTTCTCTGAAGTTGTTGCTTGGCAGTGGAGTTGGTACTGTTCGTCTCTATGACACTGAAGCCAAGAAGAATCTTTGTGAAATTAGCATTGATGAAGATATGCCCAGGTATAAGCCTGATCTTTAGCTTTTGTATTTCATCTCGAGTGATAGTGATTTTTGTGACAAGAATAAGAACAGTACTGTTGAATGTTGCTTAAACTGATTGCTTATTTGTGAATTGGAATCATGAGTGTGAGATCCTTAGTGCTCTCTTGAGCTTGGCTGGGTTTTTGCAGATGTTTCATTACCCAACCTAGGGTCAACTCTGATGATGTTACCTAGTTTGGGTAATGAAACATCTGCAAGAAAACAATCAAGCTCAGAAAGCAACAAGGATCCCTCATTTCAACTCTGAGCTACAAATATTCTCCTTTATTGGAATCTTGAGTGTATTTTCAGCTTTGCTTCTGTCACTTCTTTGCCATTTCAACAGTCTTGGGGGGAATTGTTAATGCTGTATTTGGGGTGTTTTACATACTATGGCTTCTCTGCATAGGAAAATTCTGTGACAGAAGAATCACATAAGACTTTAATAATTTTACTTATCACTTTTGGTAAGTGTGACAAGCCTCCTTCTCCTCTTTGAGTTGTAAGACAGTTAAAGAGAAAGGATGAGTATAATGCGGCTATATCATCAAAGTTCTAGAGTGGTACCATGATCAGGCACAGGACTAAGCCAAGTGTTAGAGGGAAGCAAAGGATTTTCTTGGGCTTCCTACAGAGGTGCAGCATGAGCTGACACACAGACTTTATTCTGCAGATATTTGGTCATAGTCATCCATAGCTGTTCTTACTCATTTGCATTTATTTAAGAGACCTTCAGAGATTGGAGGAGGAGAGAATGAAGAAGGTATATGCTTACATTTTTAATATTGAGAGTGAATATTTATACCAGTATAGATGCATATTTTTGTGTTAGGAAATTCTGATCACTCCCAATAGCAGTTGGTTTCCTTCTTGGTTCGCTGGACTATGTGGAAGGCCACATTGTATCTCTTTATTTCAGGATCCTGTCCCTTGCTTGTAGTCCAAGTGGTGCTTCCTTTGTCTGTTCAGCTGCAGCATCTGGCCTTGTCAATCAGCTAGATTATGCTACGTCAGATTCTGGAGGAAAGGGCATCAATCAAGTTCCTGGGAAATTGCTTTTGTGGGATACCAAAACTATGAAGCAGCAGGTATAGTGTGTATTTCCCCCCACACACACACACACCCTTGCGCTTGTTTGATAAAAATAAAAGAATGTTTTCTTAATCTATAGCTCAAAAAAAGAGGGTACTTAACTGGTGTTTTTAACAAATCCTTCATATGTTTCTCCTTAATATTATGGTTACTTAGAACTTTTGAATAATTGTCATCACAGTAGCTTTAATGTTGATGTGAGCTAATGCCAGGTTGACCAATATATGTTTGCTTATTGCCACCTTCTAGATTCAATATTGGCCAAGGATACCTAGTTGGCTTTTGTGGTTAGATGTACTTTTTGTACAGCTTTGAATGACGCATATCCTGTTGTACTAAGCACTGTATCATTAAGACTGAGCCATCTTTAACTGCAAAGAAAACATGTTAAAGAAAAATATGTCTCTTCCAATGAACTTGCGGGATGATATCCTTCATCTCTAATCAGGTTATATTTAGACCTCTCTTGGTGGGAATTTTTTCATTTTATAAATAACTGCTTTCAGGAAATATAGGCTAGTTTATAAAAAGCTCATTGTGTCCATTTAGTATTTACAGAATACAATGGGAGATGAAAAAACTCAGATGTAAGTTTGTGGTGTTTGATTGAACAACTGGATTATTTATTTATTTATTTGAATTATTTGCCACCCATCTCGTTTCAACGCAATTCTCAGATGGACATCTCAGAGTAATTGCTCCCTTGGGAAAGAACAAACAATTTACATTCTGTGTTCTGTTTGCTGTTTCAGCTCCAATTTTCTCTTGAACCAGAGCCCATTGCTATAAACTGCACAGCCTTCAATCATAATGGGAATCTCCTGGTCACTGGAGCAGCAGATGGCATAATTCGCCTCTTTGGTAAATGGCTTTTTCCCTCCATTTTAAATTCTGTAGGTCCTAGGATTTTCAGTTACTGAGCAGACACTTTGTTATAGAGCAGGAGTGGGAGAATGGGCCAAAGGCTGGTACACTGACAAAAGTTAACCAGTGATGTTATTCTCATTTAATCATTTACTTTTTATTAGATCCCTCATTTTAATAGATACAATGCAGTGTACTTTAGGTATATTTTGACTATAATTCTCAGCTAAGATACAACATTCAGGGAGGTTGTTATTGATCTGTATATGTATAACATTGAGTGAAGGTCTCTATATCAGATTTCATGTTAGGACTTGGCAGTTAACTTTTTATTTATTTGTATCCCCCTTTATTATTTTTACAAATGACTCAAGGCAGTGAACATATCCAGCACATCTTCTTCCTCCTATTTTCCTCATGACAACAACCTGTGAGGTGACTTGGGCTGAGAGAGAGAGTGATTGGCCCAAGGTCACCCAGCTAGCTTTCATGGCTAAGGTGGGACTTGAATTCACAGCCTCCTGCTTTCTAGCCTGGTGTTTTAACCACTAGATCACTCTCCTCTCTCTGCTTTCTTACCTCATACTGGAATAAACAGAACTAATGATTGTTTGTATTTTGGTAGAGATTGTTAAGGTTTCAAAATTTGTCTTTGTTTGTTGGATGTAGCTTCAGTTAGGGATGAAGAACATCCCCCCCCCCCAATGAAGTTCTAACTCCATTTTCTCCGAAAGCAAAGCAGTGATGAAATCCACAATATATGTTGTGCCCAAATTCAATGGAGGTTATCAAATTGCTGCCTCCCAAGCTTCAGAGCATCTATAGCCTTTTAATAGAGATGGAGGATTGGTGGAATTAATCATGTTGAAGACCATGGTAACTGTTGTATTCATGCAGATAAAGATAATTATTTTCCTCCTCTTATTGTTTCCTTCCTCTAGAGAAATCATTCCATTATAACACCAACCAGCAAAAGTCTTTTCAGTCAGAATATCAACATGGATGGGCAAGAAAGACACCAAGTTCAAAAACTGTCTTAGAGAACTATGAGGATAATCCATGTGGCCTTTTTCTCTCTCTGTCTTCCAGATATGCAGCAGCATGAATGTGCTATGAGCTGGAAGGCCCACGATGGGGAGGTTTATTCTGTTGAATTCAGCTATGATGAGAATGCTGTTTATAGCATAGGTGAAGATGGAAAGGTAGGTTTTAAAAAATTGTGGCCAAACTGACATTATATATGACAGCAACACATTTATTTATATCAGTATTTACTCGTGTTTCCCCAAAAATAAGACCCCGTCTTATATTTTTTTTTGCTTCCAAAAGAGGCATTAGATCTTATTTTGGGGATGTCTTATTTTTTCTACTGTCTCACTTCGTGGCAGTAGCACCAACAACCCCATCTAGCACAAGCCTGCGTGCCCGCCAATGGCCCTCTTCCTCTACGGCCACTCGTGCGCATCGCCCCCAGCCTCCATTTCACTGGCAGAGGCCTTCAGGAAAGTCCTCTGCAGCCGAGAACTGAGCCCTGGGCTGATGCATGCATCGCCCCCTGGCCTCCATTTTGCTGGCACAGGCCTTCAGGAAAGGCCTCTGCAGCCGAGAACGGAGCCTTCAGGAAAGACCTCTGCCGGTGAAATGGAGGCTGGGGATGATGAGCGGGTCAACCCAGGGCTCTGTTCTCGGCTGTAGAGGCCTTTCCTGATCGTCTCTGCTGGTGAAACGGAGGCTGGAGGTGAAGCACGCAAGCAGAAGTGGGCTGGCGGCAGCCACGCTGGCTCCTGCTGGACGGGACTGTTGGTGCCACCGCCACGAGGTGAGACAGGTGTCAGGGTTTTGGAGGCCTGTCTGTGGAGGCGGGTGGGACAGCTCCACCTCCTCCCCTACCTGCCTCGCCTCACCTCGTGGCGGCACCACGGACCACCAGATGAAATGGGCGGGCAGCCAGTTTCACATGTTCTTAATTAGGGCTTATTTTGGGGGTAGGGCTTATGTTAGGCACATGCGTAAAAATCAAGCTAGGGTTTATTTTCAGGGAAACATGGTATTTCTTTCTTTGGAGATATATTTGGCCCTCAAAATAGCTGGTAACTACATCTAATTAATGTCACCATATCTGGAAAAGACCTTGCAACTCTCTGTATCTTCTGAAGTTTCATCTGAAAGCTGTTCGTCCAGTGAATCTATAAATCATTTTGAAAACAGATGTCCTAATTTGTAGGGACCCCCACTGGTTGTGTTTCTTCTGGTGTCAATGATTTTTTTTCTCTGTATCTGTGGGTGCTATTGCAAAGTAAATAATGCATGTGTATTTTTATATATCTTACTGGGCTCTGTTATATCATTGTAGTTTATTCAATGGAATATCCATAAAAGCGGATGCAAAATTTCTGAATTTAGTCTCCCTAAAGATGCCACTGGGCCCTTTGTGTTGTCTGGCTACAGCGGATACAAACAAGTCCAATTCCCACGTGGAAGGCTCTTTGCATTTGATTCTGAAGGAAACTACATGTTAACCTGTTCTTCCACTGGAGGGGTTATCTACAAGGTACTAGCTATTGATTAAGATAATTACATGCTGTCTCTGACTTTGTTTAAAGAACTGAATTTGTTCATTCTAAACCAGGCCTTCAACCATGATTTATGAATAAGCATCAATTTGATGCAATTTCACAATTTGCATAACTTATGAAAGCATATATGATTTAGAAATCACACGTCTAAGCCAAAACCAAGTAGCCACATTGAATTGTAGTATTATATGTTAGGCTACATATAGTGCCTCTGGGTGGAATTTACCAAAGAAGATCTTGGTTCTTGTAGCCATCTATATTAGTTAACTTTCCTATGATCATATATCTTGTTAAACGGTTTGGGAAACTCATAGGTGGAGACAAGAGTATAAATGCAGCATATTTTGAGAAGTGGAGTGATGAAATTTCGATCTGTTTTATGATCCATATAACTTTCATTGACATTAGTATATATTGTACTTTTAATAATCATTCTGACATTATTTATCTCAGCTCTGCTCTATGCTTAAAGTCCAGGGTAATATTCTATTTTTTTAAAGGACTAGAGTTGTCCTAGAATTTTAGATCCCCTATTGGCAAGTGATTTGTACCATAAAACCTTGCTAATCTTTGACTTATTGTTTCTCTATTTCAGCTGAATAGCAATGACAAAATACTAGAGAGCTGTCTTTCCCTTGGAGGACATAGGGCTCCGGTAGTCACTGTGGACTGGTGCACAGCCATGGATTGTGGGACCTGCCTCACTGCATCCATGGATGGGAAGATCAAACTAACCACTCTACTTGCACAGAAGTCTTAAATGAAACTATGCTCCAAGATGAGAACATTTTTTTTCTACAGAAGAATGATCAATCAGTATTAACCATTAGCTTCAAGGTTTTGTGGGGAGGGAGGGTTTAATCACTTGTCTAAAGGTCATGATCTCCTTTTAAGTTAGGAGTTAAATTTAACTGCAAAACTACTGCCACTTAGAAGAGGATCTTCTAACAGTTCATCTCAACAAATATTAAACATTCCCTGATCTTGATGATCCTTTCAATAAGGATCAGCCCATTTTTTCCTCTTGGTCTTCATTAGCACATAGCCATAATTCTCTGGGTTTGTCCCAAGATGGAGTACAAATTTGTTGTGGTTCTAGCAGGTGGGAGATGGAGAGGGAAGTCTTTTTCAAAACTAACAGTATTAGTTGCATTTTTACTAGAAGAAAATTTGATTCCATTTACATTATGCTGCTTTGGTTGTTTGAAGAACATTCCGTGCTATGCTCTAGAAGAAAAAAAGTTATTATATAATTCATATTGTTTATTTTCCTTTATTTAGAGTTTTGGACATCTGATATAGACTACAGAAAGCATATGATAGTAAAAATGTTATGAAATGGCTCATCTGTTTATTACTACCAAATCAGTTCATTCTAATTAAGTTCTGTTAGGAAAGAAAGCAAGCCGAGAGTTTTATGGAACTCTTAGCTTGCTTTCTATATTTGTAGCAATTTGCATGTTTGAGAGGATAAGAATACATTGTACACAGTGAAAAACACCTATGCATGGCTTAAGATCCAAGCAAAACCACGAGCATACCTTGGAATTGCTTTTATGTCGATCCGTAATTTTTTAGATATATGTAACATGAATAGCATTCTTGGTCATCAGCCTGAGTTCACCAAATGCAGTTACTCTCAGGAGGCACAGCTGTGGTTTTCAGCTGTAATAGATTAGACACATCAGAAGTCCAAGCATAAGGTGAACAATAGTGTCTGTAATAAAATGTGGTTTGGCAAGTACTGAAGATGGTTGAAAGAAACGGAGAAAAGTTCAAACCTACAGCCTATAATAATTTAGAACCATACTATTTTTTTAGGGGGGAGATAGATGAAATGGCACCATTGCAACCATAGTATGCTTATGGAAGTGCAATATAGACTGATTTAAAAATGGGGGAGGGGAGCCCAGAACGATCCCCTTATGACTGAGTGTTGTCATTTATCGGTAAGGCCTTTTTCACTAGAGAAAAAGTGTTGAGCTGACAGAATTTCAGATGGCAGCATCCCACACTGCAACAGTGTAAAATCTCAGTTGGATATATAATCTCCATACTTTAGCATTCCTGTGATAGAGACTCATATGAGGAGTTCAGATGTGGCTGCATTCCTATGACAAGTTTGTGGTTAATATTTATAGTTTATTGTGGCTTGACATCGCACACCAAATCATGAACTAACCACATTAATTTTATTAAAACAGAATTGTGGGATAAAATACAGCTATTATATAGTTTGATGTCTTGCGTAAACAAAATATAAAGTTAAGGGGAAGAATAAATGCATGTCAGATTTAGAGGAAAAAAATCAAGTTTATTTAGAAATTGTTTTGCACCTAAAACCCCTTTTTATCACTTTGAAGTATTTAATTGTGATAAATGAAGATATGTGGACATTTCTGAGACTAACATAAAAAAATGATATAAAAGGAACTGGCAATTATTCAAAGGACGGAAGGGGTTACCACAAGACATTTGGATCAGTGTTTTTCAAATTCTGTACCTTTAAGGTGTGGACTCAGTGGTGGGATTCAAATATGTGAACAACCGGTTCTCTGGGTGGATGCCGCTTCTGGAAGTCCATTCTGGGGCTGGGCAACAAAAAATTAGCTGCCGGTTCTGTCAAACTGGTGCGAATTCTGAAGTCCACACATCTTAAAGGTGCTGAGTTTGAAAAATCTGATTTTCATCACTTTTTTTCCTTCTCACGAAGAGCTCTAGTGTACGCAACGTGTCATTCTGCTTCCGGGTGCCTCCTTGAAATTCAAGTCCCAGAAGCTACTGGTGTGCAACTAACATGATGGAGTAAACCTGGCTTCCACTACAGCTGCCAGCGGAAAATGGTTGTTTATGCTATTGCTTTGTATTTGGAGGTATGCTGGGTGAGGGTGTTTCTTTTTTCTGTGAGCACTTCTTGGAAAGCCTCAGTTCTTCCTCTGGCTTTCCAAGGTGGGTATCGTCAAACGACGCAAAGCATCTTGATTCACAGGGCGAGTAAACATCCAGTGGTGGTTTTCTTTTTAAAAATTGGAATTTATTGGTTTTACGGATTCTAGCTTGAGATATTTTAAAGAATAACTGCACAGCTTGTTGCGCGAGGAACTGGGATGAATTGGATTCAGCCTGCAGTCTTGTCTACTGGCTTGGGAATAAGCGCCATGGAATATAGTGAACCTTGATGTGGATTGAATTTCATGCAAAACACGTTGCATGCATCCTGTGGGGGCCCAGGTGGGGCTGGGGGGGATCCAGGGATCTCTGGCAGAGGAGGGGCAGGACCAGGGCAGGCACCGGGGCCAGATCCACTGGAGGACCCTTGCCGACCCTCTCAGGCCACATGGGGGCTTGCACAGCTGCCTGGGGGCGGGTGCCCAGTCCTTGAGCTCCTGGGGCACCAGACACTGCAGCCCGGCCTTGCTTCTGTGAGAGGATGCCCGGCTGTGCTTGCCTTGAGGTTGCTGCAACTGTGCTTGCTCTCTTTGCCAGAATGGGCTTATTG
The DNA here is from genome assembly GCF_001527695.2 of Protobothrops mucrosquamatus. Taxonomy (NCBI): domain Eukaryota; kingdom Metazoa; phylum Chordata; class Lepidosauria; order Squamata; family Viperidae; genus Protobothrops; species Protobothrops mucrosquamatus. The sequence goes on along the minus strand of NW_015386599.1, from coordinate 252,281 downwards.
GGCTTGGGGGGCTGAGGGGTGACAGGCTCCTGCTGGATGGGGCTGTTGCTGCCACTGAGGCGAGGCAGGTGGTGGGACAGGTGGTCTAAGGATCATTACTGGACCCAGATGCCTGTGCGCACGGCCATGGGCCGTGGACTGGTTTCATAGCCTAGGGCATGGAGCAGACCGTCAAGGGGAGGGGGCCGCATGGCTCTCCTAACAACTCCTGGCCCCCCTGCATCCTGGGACTGCGTTTTCTGGCCACCTTGCCACCAGAGAGAGCACAGAGAGGTGAGGCCTGGTGGGCCTCCCACTACTCCTACAGACGCTATTGGCGATGGGACTGAAGAGCAGCAACGAGATGCCAAGGGGAGGCCAGGGCCGGTGGCAGGTCGACCCATTTGATTACCCCTGGGGGGGATGGCCTGGGGATGGCCCTTGTGGTGATCTGTGCACCCTCTGCCCTCTGACGCATCTGGGATCAGATGGCACCATCCAAGGTGGTGCCAACATGCATTACCCTCTGGAGGGGGGAGATGTGGGTTGGGCTGCCTGGGCACCATGCCTCCGTGTCTGTCGAGCCAAGTGGGTCATGATGTGCAACCTCCAGCGCTGTGACAACAGCTTCTCGATCGTCGTTGGCTAATCTGCGACTCCATGTCCTGGACGGGGCTCAACGGGTCCTCCCATTGCAACACCCTGCGACTCTCACACTGGGGTCCTCTCTGTGTCTTGTGGCCTCGGCCCAACTCATTGCCCTCCCTCCATCCTTCTGTCTGCAGAACTTTCAGGTGCATCAGATTGATAGGAGGAAAATTTTCACAGGCCCAAAGGGGGAAGGCAGATTGCCGCTGTGGCCATTCTTTGCTCTGGGCGTCCTGTGCATGGGGGCCAACTGGGTCCAGCAGCAACCTCACTCTGTGGTCCGCAGCCTACATAGCACAGGTGAGTCTGAGTGCTGCAACCACCGGGCCAGCCCTCCAAACAGCAGGTGGAGGCAGGGGGCAGGCTGTGATCTGGGCCGCCGGATGGCCTTGGGCAAAGGTAAATGGGACGGAGCAAGTGGGTGGGCAGGCAGCCACCTGGCACGTCAGGATCACATGCCTCACCCCGCCTCTTCCTCTGCCTGCTGCTTGGAGGGTCAGGAGGGCCCATGCAGCACTCAGACCCACCTGTGCTGCATGGGCTGCAGAGCCTCAAGAGTGTGCCAGCTGAGGGGCCGGTGGGTTGTGGCTGTTGCCGGACACCATCGGCCCCTGCACGCTCACTGCCTCCTGTGCACTGGGGTGGGTTGGGGCAAAGGGGACGGGTCTCTTGCTGTGTCCATGGCGGCCCTGCATGCCAATTCTGGGCCCATCGCAGGCTGGATCTGGCCTGCGGGCCTTGTGTTTTGACATGTCTGCACTAGAATTTCTGTAGCTTGCTTGTGTCATAGAAACTGCTACTGACACTGCCAAAATTATGGAACTTGAAATCAAATCTCATTAGGTTGAAATGGATGTAGAACTAGCAGAAGAACTTTTCCTAATGTGTCTTGAGATGTGTTGAGACTCAGTTTCAATAATTTCCATTGCTGAAAAGGATAGTATATCTCAATATTTCGTTACTGTGCAAATAATACTTGATAACTGAAAACAGTAATAAGATTATCTACATACCAATGTATTGCCATTAACTCATAAATGGGGAGTTTTTCTTTCCCCAGTGTTCTAATTGTACGTGAATAATGCCATGACCTTTTAATTAAAACTGAATTATTTGTATTTTTATATTAGTAGTCCATCTTTTGTCAACTTTCTGCCAGAAACAAAGTAATTTGTAAATAAAATGATCTTAATTAATAAATGTGTTAAAGTTGCATTTGTAAAACAACATGTCAAGATTTTTTTTTCTATATAGCATTTTTATATCTTTTCCCATCTGACAGACATTAACACAATGCTTTTTAGAAGAACCATATGCTCCAGATCTGTGGTTTAAAGCTACCATTTGAGTAATAAATGCACTGTGATAATTTCTTGATTCTTAGTCACAACCCAGCTAATTGCTAAATGGTCTGAACATTAGTGGAAAAGATACCTACCTATTTAATGAAGACAAATAATAGAACCTGATCCAAAAATGCATGTCTCCAGGGCACTTGAGTACTTTAGCAGATTTCCCCCCCCAATTGTTGCATTATATTCTTGCATCATTGGAGTTTAATCATTAATTAAAATATAGGTAATTCTCATTTACTGACCACACATTCAGCCAATATTCAAAGTTGTGATGGTGCTAAGAGCGGCACTTAAAACTGGTTCTCAGAGTTCTGGCTGTCACAATGCCTTCATGATCACGTGATCACAACTCAGGTGCTCGGCAGCCAGCTTGCACTTATAATGGTTGTAGCATCCCAGGG
>NW_015386599.1:208135-249798 GCF_001527695.2 Protobothrops mucrosquamatus | reverse complement strand
CCCCCCCCCCCCCCGGGTACCATAGCAGCCACTTATTCAGCTGTTAGCCTGTTTGCAAGTTGCCTGGGACTTCCCCAGTGACTTTGTTGAAAACTGTCAGTTGTGAGGACCTTGCTTAACAGCAATGGGGACAGTCAGGACTGCCATCACCAAGCGATGCAGTCATGGCGATGTTGTCCTTTATGACTGCATTACTCAGCACTGGAATGTCCAGTCCCAATTACTGTTGCTAAGCAAGAACTACTTGTTTATAAAATGTAACAGGGCTTGAAGATAGAATAAATATTTTGTTTCTGGGAGCCCAAAATTAGAGAAATAATTTTCTGAGCCAGGGATCAATTAAGTCACATAGTTCAGGAAGCTAGAGGTCAAGACTACTCTTTCTATGACTGGATTCACACAATTTGCTAAGCCAAAATGAGGTTTGCTTGTTCGTAAGCTAGTATAAACCTAGGCAATTATACACTGAACTATGATTAAACAATTTGTAGCTCTTAATTTAGTATGAAGATGGCCAGTGTAAAGAGAACTACTTACATTTATTTTTAAATACAGAATTCAAGTCTTCCAAGTCAAGCAAAAAAAAAAAAGTGCTTATCGAACCAGGGAACCCAGCAGGAGATTTCACCATTCTTCCCCCCAATGCATCCCATTAAATCTCCAATTATAAAAATAGATTTCCATAAAGTCTCTCCTCCTGATCGGTTTATTTCATGAAGTCCTGCCATTGTGATGTACCATTCCTTCACTTCTGGTATCCTAGCCACCATTATCCTATCTATATCTCCTATTTATCAATTTAAAAAACCTAGATGTTGCTTATAAATGTTAAAATTATGTAAAGAAAATCTCCCTGACATATTTTAAGGCATCATCTTCTTCCTCCAGTTTGGTTTCCTCATTGCTACTTAAAGAAGCTGACTGAGCTGGAGGTGTGGATGGTACAGGAGGATCCTTGGCAATGTTGGCAGCAGTCCTTGGATGGTGACCATCTGTCAATTCCTGTTGATGCTCTTGGACCTCATCTTCTGATGAAATCACATCACCTTCTATAGCTTTGCAATTCTAAAAAGGAAGCAATCATATTTTCTTTCATTTTGGGATCAAGACACCAAGTTTCTCTCTCTGCTATCTAAATCAGGATAAATGAGATGCTTGGTGCCTGGTAGAATATCTACAATCATGCCTGATTGGTAAACAATTCTCTGTGATCAAAAGAAATGAGCCCAAGTGTCCTTGAACTTAACAGTGAGTTTGATCACCCAGTGCAATTGGCTGTATTTAGACCCAATTCTTTTTTCCAATTCTCAAGATAGCAAGATGTTCTGGCAAAAATTAACTGAAAAGCTGCAGCCTCCATAACAGCAGGAAATCGTATGGAAAAAGATGCTGCCACCTGGGCAACATCTTTGCATTGCTCACCTCAGCTAAAATACAAAGAGCCATGTCGACCAACTCTGCTTCATTCATACAATACACAGTCTCAGTCCTACAAAAGAAAATCATACTGTGAAGTATGTAAGAGGAAAAATAACCCTCCCTCCAGTTAATATCAATTTATAGAGACAATCAGCAGATGTCAGAAAGTGCAAATTGTCAAATTCTCTTTGTAGTCTTATTCAGTATATCTATCTATTTCAGTATATCTATCTATTTTTAGCGCTGGTATCAGGAAAAATAGCAAAGATCAACTCAATCAATTTTTTTTTATATTGCGGTCAAAGACCAGCACTACAAATAAGACCATTAAAAACAGCAACAAAATAAAAATAAAAACAGACAAATAATATATCACAATTAATGGTAGGTTACCAGTGGGTAGTTAAGAGTCTAATTTTGCATACAGTATAACAAAATTTGGTGACATTCAAGGAAACTACTTCATACTTAACTGATAACAGCAGTTGTAGATAAAAGAGATCAGTACTTCCTGGGTATTTTATTAGGTGAGGTCTTACAAAGTGAGTCTGTGAGTTCTTATAGATAGAAGATACAGTATAGCAGAAAAAGAGCTGTAATTTCAATGACCCCTTGTCCACAGGGGCAACCATCTAAAATATTTTAAAACTCTTTCCTGTATCTCAAACAGCTCTTCACCATGATCTGCCTTTATTTTTGTGTAACCTGTCTCCCACAATCTCTGTACTTTATAACAAAATGGTGGTTTCGTTCAAAAATGTTTCCTACTCTTAGAACTGTAGAGGAAAAGCTTTTTAACATTTAATTCTAATTTAATCTCAATTGAATCTAAAATATGGTTTCTCACAGCCAAACTTTCAAGATATTATATGAGTGTAACTATTTGGGATGACATATTCTGTAAACAGTAAAACTGTAGCAATTTCGTTTTTAATTAGTTACAAACTGATTCTACCGTGTTTCTCCAAAAATAAGACCAGGTCTTATATTAATTTTTGCTCCAAAAGATGCATTAGGGCTTATTTTCCGATTAAGTCTTATTTTCGGGGAAATACGGTATTAAATGTGTCTGATGATCTTAACAGGGGCTTATATTACGAGTGTCCTGAAAAATCATGCTAGGGCTTATTTTCCGGTTGGGTCTTATTTTCGGGGAAACACAGTATAGACTATATTTGATGTGTGTGAGTATGCACAGATACATGTGTGTGACTATTTAAGGGTATAAAAACAGAAAGATAAATTGAAGAATGTGATAGTTCTACAATCCTGGAGAAAATCTATGTAATCACTAAGAGTCCATACTGATTGGATGTCCCCTAGTCTATCAATAGTTCTATACACACATCTCACAACCCCCCACAACCCTCCTCCCAATTTGGCTCTTTGAGGGTAGAAAGGGAAGTTTAGAACAACCCATTCTTCTCTGATTTTTAAGAAATAGGTAGGCAGCACACCTTGCTAAATCTGTCCTTTTTCTTCTCTTTGATTTCATTTTTGCCTTTTCTGCTGGTTCAGCTATCTTCTTGGTCATCCATGCTGGAAGAATCCTCTTCTTTGCTGCCTCAGGGGAACTCATTTCTGTTAATTCAAGAAGAAAGGGAACAATTTGTACAAGAAAATTTGAAATTAAACTTTTGTCGAATTAATGGTTCAATGCAGCCTACTGTTCCTTTCTGACAATGTTTACACGTCTCAGCCATTTGGTGCTAACCATAGGCAATAACTGAACTGGCAGCAAACAGAGCAAATTGAAACTACTTTTGGTGTATCAATCAAAATATACTGGCTCATCTTTGTCATGGCTGATCAGCTAACACTTTATTTTACAAATATATTAAAAAGTAAATAAAACTGGCAATTACACACAGAGTTACCACAGACTGGAGGGAGGAAAGTTAAGTATCACCCCCTCCATTTGTGTTCCATTTCAATAATTTGCAGGTACAAGCACATATGTAGAAAAAAAAATAACAATGGAGCTCAACAGTTTGACATATTCTAAATAAAGGACAGGTACTGAAGGTTTTTATGTTGCTTCAATTTGCTAGCACTCAGCCCCTCCTGCCACCCCCAATGTTCATCCCTGGACCAAAAGATCTTCAAAAGGTTTTCTGCTTTCCCTTTCTACACAGCAAGCTCCTGAGTTGCTTGCATTGAAGAGCTGTGGTGGTTAGAATGCAGTACTGCAGACTAATTCTGCCGACTACCAACTGCCAGCAGTTTGGCAGTTCGATTCCCACCGGCTCAAGGTTGACTCAGCCTTCCATCCTTCCAAGGTCAGTAAAATGAGGACCCAGATTGTTGGGGGCAATATGCTGACTCTGTAAACCGCTTAGAAAGGGCTGTAAAGCACTAAAAAGCGGTATATAAGTCAGACATGTCAATCACAAGGCCCGCGGGATGGATTTGGCCATGGGGATGCCCCGGAGACAGCAAGACACCAGCTTCCGCTGCCCCGGCCCACCCCAGCGCATAGGAGCCGAGCGTGCGAGGGCCGACAATGCCCAGCAGCGGCCACAGCCTGCTCCATGGTGTACTCTGGGGTTTCACAGCCTGCACAGCGCAGGTTTGAGCATTGTGACCACCAGCCCAGCCCTCCAAGCAGCAGGCAGAGACAGGCTTGGGGGGAGGGGAGACACATGATCTGAATGCCCACCTGCTCCATCACACCATCTTTCTTTGCTTGCCCACAGCTTGCCCATCCAGAGCCAGATCATGTGCCTCCCCCCTACATGCCTCTGCCTGCTGCTTGGAGGGCCGGGCCGGCAGTCACAGCTGTTGGACTCATCTGCACTGCACAGGCTGTGGAACCCTGGAGTGCGCCAGCAGAGGGACTGGCAGGCTGAGGCTGCTGTTGGACACCTTCGGCCTCCACACATGGGACGCCCGGAGCAAAGAACAGCCATGGTGGTAACCTACCTTCTCCCTTCAGGCCTGCGGACGTTTCCCTTGGATCGGTCTCACAGACCCAAAGGTTCCACAAACGGAAGGACTGAGAGAGGGCAATGTGCTCAGCTGCCGGACGGAGCCCACAAGATGAGAGGACCCTGGAGCGAGCATCACAGGGCGACGCGACAGGACCTGTTGAGCCCTGCCCAGGACGTGGGGTCATGGATCAGCCAACAATGGCAGGGAAGCCGTTCTCGCAACATGGGGGTCGCACGTCATCGCCCCCTCAGTTTCAATAGTGGCAACAGGTGTGGAAGCATGATGCCCAAGCGGCCCGGCCATGTCACCTCACCACCATTCGGTTCCAGACACACTGGAGGGTGGAGGGTGCAAGGGTCAGCATTGCCAGGGGTGTCCATGGCCTGACACCCTTGGGGGGGGAAAGGGTCAGATGGGACGACCCACCATGCTGTCCATAGGAGTAGCGGGATACCTGCCTGGCTTTGCTTCTCTCTGCACTCTCTGGTGGCAAGGGAGTGACGGAAAAATGCAGCCCCAGGATGCGGGGGGAGGAGTGGGGAGGAGAGCTGTGTGGCCCCCTCCGTCTCCCAGGCCGCGAAACCACCACCTTGTGGCCCACAGCTGGGCTGGTAATGATCCTTAGGCCACCCCTACCCCGCCACCTGCCTCACCTTGCTGCAGCAGCACCAGCAGCCCCATCCAGCAGGAGCCCCACCGCCTTCAGCCCTCTCCCCCGCAGCATGGGAAGCCCAGCCTGGGCAAGGAGAGCAAGCATAGCAGCAGCAGTCTCAAGGAGGCAAGCATGGCTGGGTGTCCCCTTGGGAAAGTGGGCCTGGGCTGTGGGGTCCTGGCACCCCGGGAGCTAAAGGGCTGGGCTGGGTGCCTGCCATCCAGGGCCCCAGGCAGCCCATGCTGCAGCCACAGGCCTCCTAGTGGCCCAAGAGGGTCGGCAAGGCTCCTCCGGTGGATCAGGCCAGGCGCCTGCCTTGGTCCGATCCCCTTCCATCGGAGAACCCTGGGTCCCTTCCCAGTCCTGCCCCCCCCCACAGGAGCCCCCTGACGTGAGTAATGTTGAGCTGGCCATGCCCATCCTGGCCACACCCATCCACCCATGCCCACCCGGCCCAAGGGTAACAATGCTGATGCGGCCCTCAATGAAATTGAGTTTGACACCCCTGTTCTAGTGGATCGAGCTCCACTTCACCACCTCATTTCCTTGTCTGGTAAAAAAAACCCCAAAAAGCATCAAAATTGCATAACTGAGGTGATTTATTTATTATACAAGTTATGAAGAATACTGTGATATGTAGCAGAATAATTATATTCTATTAGGATAGTAACAATAAACCGCCTGCAAGTGTTTTGCTCAGGGACCTTTCTTCTTTTACAAGCAATAAACATTATTGCTACAGATTGTAGATAGAAAGCAGCCACACAACTAACTCACTCACTCATTCTCTCTTCCCCTCCCTCTCTGATTTCAGAATAAGTGGAGACATGTAAGCAGGGGAAAAGATCTGGTTTGCAAGTTAAACCAATATTCACAGAACCCTATAGATTGATTTAAGGTTTCAAACTATACAACAACTCCCAAGCAAACTCCAAGGAAAGTTTCAATACTAGCAAACAATAGCTGACTGATAACTCTCGTCTTGAAAACAGAAGCGTGCAACTTCTGTCAGCTTACAGACCATACCATACTTGTATGGCAAGGGCTGTGCTCCAAAAATAGAAGAGACGAAAATCAATTGTGGTAGAAGGCATGGGGGATTTTTATAGGCATTCAATGCTTAACTCCTTTTTGCCTTAAGCCTTTCTCAAATTCTTAATTCTAAGTGTGGTTCCTCTTGAGAGGGCTTCAGTTGATCTTCCAGTCTTTGAAATAGGAGAGACTATGCATTAAGTGTTATGTGTTAAGAGTGTTACCTCCCTTCCAGTTCACTTATGTTGGAAAGCATTCTCTGGATTCAATATATTCAGGTCTTGGAAGGTATTTTTGCACTGATTCCGCCACTCAACTCACTGCAGTGTGTGTTACATTCAGATGCTGCCTCACATTTGCCAAACAAGTTATTCCATATCCAACTTGGCTAAGATTTACTGGACTCAATATTTTGGGTTCACACAGTTCACTGAGTCATAAATAAACAACGGAGGGTGGTGTTGCATGACGAATTCTTGCAGTCTATTTTGCAGTTCAGTGTGTCAATTGAACAAAAACTCACGGAAGGCTCTTGGCAGCAGTCAAAAGTCTCTTATGAAGAGTGTCTTTGTACTTTGCAAGGTAAAGGGTAATTATGAGCAGGTGAAGGAGAAGTAAAATGTAAGCTCCAACTAGGGCTGCAAAACCCTCACTGAGTTCAGAGACTTGAATCCATTTCTGACTGGCAAAGATAAACAAAATGAGACCAACAGGCAAACTCACACTGCTAATAGACAGAAGAATCTGAGCCACTTTCCATCCATCTCGGTCTCTGAAGCACAGGGCCTGCTGCATGACTGTAGTGGCAGTGAAGAGACACAAAACTGGACTGATGTATACACAGACCCTTGATAGCACCAGTGCAACCTCACTGATTCCCAACTTCTCCATTTCTCTGATCATAAGGCAATCCAATTCTGCTTTTTGATTCCACAAACAGAAATTGTAGAAGCCAATCCTTTTGGTGGGAAGATTGATGATATTCCCAGCTTCCCAGACAAGGGCATAAAATAGCAAAACATTATAACCAATGGCAAGGGAGAAATTACTCAGGTACAAGAGGCAGGAGCTGTAGGTTGATTCTCTTAACCCTTTAATGAATTCAACAATGTTTTTTTGGAACTTCAGCTGCATTGTCCACCTGAATACCTAACAGAAGAAAGTAAACAGTCAGGTTGGATTCTAGGAACTATGTCTCCACTTTGTCACATACTTCCCAAGTGTCAATTGGTAGATTTACATGATACACAAGATCATTCACACTCCTGGAAAGCTTTGAATGCTGCCACTGAGCCTTTCAAAGGTTATTAAAAATTGTAATTTGTAAATTATAAAAAGCAATGCATACTATAGAAATGGAATGAATTCAAATGTTTTTAATTTGCTTCTGCATGCTTCCAACAGAGCTTTCAAAGACCAAGTCTAGCTCTTAGCCCTATACTGTTAACAAAATATTCCAAATGTTATCAACTTGTAATGTTGGAATTTTTTCCCCAGTTCCTTTTCCCAAGCCTGTTAAGAAATATTATACTGTTGGATATATATATATATTTTAAAAGGGGGGGAAAGGTAAAAAGTTATACAATTAGGCATGTTAAAAAGAAACAAATAGTTATCCCCTCTCATATTTCATAATCCGGTGTTATGAGTAACACAAGCTGGTGTTACTCAGATTCCTATTTTGAATTTTAACGGTCGTAGTCTATAGCCAGTAGATATGTTGTGGATTAAGGAAACTAAAACCTAGCACATTATGAAGATTGTAAAATAAATGGTAGAAAATTCACAACAGCAACAAAAGACGCTTTTTCAGAAGATGCCTGGAAAAACTAGAATTCACTACAAGATTTACTAATGACCGATAGCATGAATTTTTTTAAAGAGGGGATTATACAAGTTCCTAGATAATAGGTATATCAATATTCAGTTATATGTTACTTCCAGTTTCATAGGCAATATGTCCCTTACAGCAAGAGCAGCTGAAGCAAATCATAACATTTGTTGGCTTCTTCTGGTGTGATTCATGGTGGCTCTTATATTTGGGTATTGATTAAACATGCTTCCTTTACAAGGTAGAAGAAACACGTGTACAATACGTATTACACCCTTCTCCTTCGAATTCAGTAGACAAAGAATGCTCTTTAGGTTGAGGATAAGATTGATCGGTGAACCGCATTAAAAATGCAACTTAAGTCATATGCACTAAAAGAGAAACAAATCTACTCTTCAAACTATGATGAACATATCTAAAGTTGCAAGATACATAACATTCAAAAATATGTTTACATATATGGTTCTTTGTTCCTGGTCGTTTTCTCACTACTGATTTACAGCATCTTCATAGCATCATCCAGCCGTCCTTAAAACACAATAAAAATTGTCCTCAATCTTCAATTTTATGAAGACTTGCCAAAAATCTGACTCAGCTGGGATAACTCTTGAAGATGCTGTAGTTCAGGGGTGTCAAACTGCCAGCCCGCAGGCTGGATGCATCATGGGAAAGCCGTGCCTCCGGCAAGGGGAAAAAAGTCGTGATATGTTGCGACAGGTCATGTGACGCGGCGAGTTTGACACCCCTGCTGTAGTTCAATGAAGAAATGATTTAAGAGAGGAAGTTTTGAAGGGGGAAAAACCCTACTGCCTTGATACACCTCTGAGACCAAAAGATTGGAGCCTAGAACTCTTGATCTCCTAAAGCAGGGTGAAGAAAGAGTGTTTGAAACAAAGGGAGGAATACCTTAGTTTACAATGAAGAAGGATTTTTAATTTGCTAAGCAACTTTCATGAGACTGGGCAACAAAGGACAAAATAAAAGCCAATCTGTGGAAGAATTAATTTGTAATTCAGCATAATTTTAAAACAGAATGGTACAAATATTATCTATTAATTTTGATTTGGGGGGGTAGGAAAAAAGATCTGAAACTCAAAATAGGGTGATAACGCAATCTCTTTGGGGAAAAAGTGAGGCTTATAATAGTGTATATGAGAAAAAGATGCCAGTCCCTGTATAATAAAAGAGTAAGCTGGTAAGAAAGAAGAAAAATTAAATATTAGGATAGAAAGAAGGAGCATATGACAGAAACTGGAAACAAAATGTATGTGGAGGACTGAGACTGAAAAACAGTGGGAGCCAGAAAGAAGATGGAGAAAAAGTACATAGAAAATTGGCTGGAGAAGCTGGCTCAAGTAATAGTAAGATTTATTTTTTATCTTATCTTAATATTTTTATAAAGTGGCAGACAGACATACCTAATATTCTTTCCTCTTCCTATTTTCACCACAACAACAAAGTGTGTCAAGTATGTTGGGCTGAGAGAGAGTGAGTGGCCAAAGTACTCAGCTAGCTTCATAGAATGGGTAGTCCTTGACTTATGACCACAATTGAGCCCAAACTTTCTGTTGCTAAGTGAGACAGTAGTTGAGTGAGTTTTGCCCCATTTCATGATCTTTCTTGTCGTATTTAAGTAAATTACTGTAGTTGTTATTAACATGGCATCCCCATTGACTTTGTCAGGTTACAAAAGCTAATCACATGATCCCAGGACAATGCAACCGTCATAAATTTGAATCAGTTGAGTCAGTTGTCAAGCATCTGAATTTTGATCATGTGACCCTGGGGATGCTGCAATGGTCATAAGTGTGAAAAATGGTCATATCACTTTTTTTAGTGCTGCTGTAACTTTGAATGGTCACTAAATGAACTGTTGTTAAGTCAAGGATGCAGTCTAAAGAGGCCATACAAGACACACAAAAAAGCAGCCCATATTCACACCCTCTTAAGCTCTAATACAAACAGCAATTCTCTTCCTAAAAATCAGCTAAGGCTTTTCAGCAATTAAAGAAGCTGTAGTAAGGGAAAGTGAACCCAGTCTTTGGGCAAAGTGGTCTGAAGGAAGATTGGTAAACTAAATAATCTTGGGAGCTTTGAGGAGACTTGCTCAATGGCATCTCGGCCAACAACTGCCAAATCTTAACAGTCCTTAAATCAAACACAATTCTGAACTGTTTGTGATCACTTCAAGGCACGATATTGGTGAAATAGCCACGTTGGAATGCATCGAAGAAGAGTCGAAAGAAAGAGTGTCCAAAGGATACCCAGGATCTCTTCAGCCGCTTTCCCGGTGCCTGAGAAAGCAGCCATTTCCACTAGGACGCCCGTGCCTTGCAGAGTTTGGGACAACTTGCAGGCAACACGCAATCGAATCCATCCGCGGAGCATTAGGATCAGGAAGGGTGGGTTAAAGACCTCGTTCGCGATCTTCTGACTTAGTGCGATAAGAAAGGGAAGGAGGTACCTAGACCGCTTGCTTTCATTTGGGGTGCCCGCCGCTGAATCCAACTCAATTGGAAAACCCGCAGGGCCTCCGTTCTCTTGACCGAGTCAGAAGGCGTCGGAGGCAGAGGTTGCCAAATATTGTAAAATAACCGAGAAGAATTAAAGAGCGATAGAGTCCATATCTCTAATTCCATATTACAATGGCCCTACACCTCGTGAACCCTTAAAGTAGCCAGGAATAGTAATAATGTTAAAAAAGGTTATTTACTTGCCGGCGAATCCGAAGGCATGAAAATCCTACCGCTGGAAGCGATCCTCCTCAACGATCAGGCTCGCTTTCAGTCTTGTTTATTGCTTGGTCTGGTTTTGCTTCTCGGATCGCGTGCTAACGTCAGCGGATTTCCCTTTCGTTTTCGTTTTCGTCCGATTTCTCTGCACCGGGGTGCTTTCCGAGCAGAAGGTGTGGTCTGTTGTCCCGTGGCTGTTTTCCTTCATCATCCGAGGGAATCCAGTCGATTTTTCAGAAACTACTGTTCGACATTTTGTTTATGCTTCTTAAATATTCATGCGTCACAGCTTAGGCACGCCTCTGTAAGGCTCATAGAATTATGAATATTGTAATTGTGATGAATTTATCGAAACAGATCATTAGAACATGAAAGTTTGGTAACGAAGCAGAAATGATCCTCGCGTTGTTTTAGGTTTTGTTTCGTCGTTCCTGGCTTTCGCAATACACAAAGCGCCAACGATTTCAAATTTCAGAGCAAGCCTGTAATAAGCGTTTCATAAGTACAAAGAGGACAGCAGTTATTATTAGTCGTAGGGCGGAGGTCTAGGCTCGTGTTTCTCGACCTCAGCAATTTTAAGACGTGCGAGCTTCAACTGCCAGCATTCCTCAGCCTGCATGAAGTTAATAATAATAATAATAATAGTAAAGTTGGAAGGGACCTTGAAGGTCATCTAGTCCAACCCCCTGCTCAGGCAGGAAACCCTATACCATTTCGGACAAATGGCTGTCCAGTCTCTTCTTAAAAACTTCCAGTGTTGGAGCATTCACCGCTTCTGGAGGCAGGTTGTTCCACTGGTTAATTGTTCTCACTGTCAGGAAGTTTCTCTTTAGTTCTAGGTTGCTTCTCTCCTTGATTGGTTTCCATCCGTTGCTTCTTGTCCTGCCTCCAGGCGCTTTGGAAAATAGCTTGACTCCCTCTTCTTTATGGCAGCCCGTGAACATCTTAAGTTGAACATCTTAAAATCGAGAAACACGTTTTTTTCAAAACGGCCCAGTTAAGTAACGCACTCCAGTATTCCCCGGGTGACGCTCTTTGCAGGAGAGAGGGTAGCGATTGGGATGCGTTTGCGCAATCGCACCTAACACATTGCAGTGCTTAAAAAAGATTTCCTCTAGAAGCCGAAAAAGCAACTGCTTGCAAACACCAATAGGAAGAGAACAGAAATTCTTATCGCACAGTGTGCCTTCGTGCACGTATACAGAAACGTGATGCAATGCACAAAATGCACAAGGTTCATTATTTCTAGGCAGTTATTACAATTGCCAATTGTAGGCTTCCTTCTGTTTTTTTTTATTTCGGAAGGTTGGGATTTTGTTGCTTGCTTATCAGGGTTTTTCTTTTAAGTAGTCCAATTAGAACAGTGTTTCTCAACCTTGACAACTTTAAGATGGGTGGACTTCAACTCCCAGAATTCCCCAGCCAGCAAATGCTGGCTGAGGAATTCTGGGAGTTGAAGTCCACCCATCTTAAAGTTGTCAAGGTTGAGAAACACTGAATTAGAACAAACAACCAGATTTTTTAATGCTTTCATGAAGGCAATAGCCATATATAATTTCATTGCTGTCTTATTGTTCACGATCCTTTCACATAAGATCTGAAAAAGCTTACTAAATTCTAAAAGTCATCCATTCATGCAGCCTAATTTAGGTGTATAGGTAGTACTCATTTTCCGACCATAATTGTGCAATTGGCTACCAATAGTTAACAACCTGTGCAATTGGCTAACAATAGATAATAACCATAATTGGAACTGACAACTCCTTGGCTAAGTGACACAATCATAAAATGAAACATCATGTGATTATGCCAACATCAGTTCCAGCAGCAGTTGTTAATCATATCACTTGACTGCAACTTATCTCTTCTTGCCAGCTTCCCACTGACTTTATTTTTTCAAAGCCTGCTATGAAGATTGAAAACGGTGATCATGAGACCATGGGGACAACTTTGACAACTGGTTGCAAATCTTTTTCAGCACTGTTGTAACTATGAACAGTAACTATGGTCAGTAAGCAAGGTGTCCTTTCTTGTTATAGCTATGTCCACCCAGCGTAGAAACACCTGCTAAGATGAAATCTTGGTGTTCTTTATACTTTTATATCTGAAAATGAGCAAGTTTACTTTGCTGTTGTGTTGTGGGTACAGAAATGGAAATGGGACATTTGATTTTCCCTCCTATCTAAAAAAATCTGAAGTAGCACCCTGTTCAGACAAAAATACTTAATTTTACTGATTTTTCAAATTTTTGTATTTTTAATTAAACTCTTCTCTTCTATAGGCATAATCTGTTGAGTCACTCCAGCAGCACATAACTGATGAATTGTTTCAAACATTGACTATCTTAATTGCTCTTCCTCATTCAAGTCTCTTATTATCTATTTTTTCTTCTCTTTTTATAGTAATGTAGAGGTATATATTTTTTAAAAAGAGAAAGAAGAAAAAAATCATTAGTGCTCCAATGGGAAGGACTTTAAGTGAAAATTAACAGTTAGTGATCCTAGCCAAGATCAATAGGAAGGAATAAAATGGACTAACTAATATGTAGTCATATCATTTTCACTGAAAATTCCAGAATCCTGAATTGTGGTTGTGCATGAACACTCTGTCCTGCAGGCCACATTTGACCCTTGGTTGTCCCTGTCTGGTCCACATTGTTGGCGGGGGAGGGGGCAGTGCCAGGAGACAGGGTGGTGGCCTTTCACAACAGTCCCAATTTCTCATGTAGCCTCTTGGGAAAAATTAATCACCCACCCCTATTTTTGGAGCATCTTGCCAATGCAAAAAACCCTTGGTTGGATATTAGAAGTTTATTCAAATGCTAACTGGAGTTTCCATTTTTTTTTCTAATTCCAGGTAATTGTGCGAAAATAATGCTGTAACATGTCATGTGGGGGAATTCACTGGAGACAGCAATTATGTTTGGAAGAATTAGTAAACGTTGGTTGGATACTATCAAACATGATACCAGCCATAGCATAGAACAACTCAAAGTAGTAGTGCAAGACTGGAAGATGTGGAACAACCTCACCCATAGAATCGCGAAGAGTCAGACTTGACTGAATGCATAATATTATCATCATTGCCTTAGCAGATTACAAAAATTAAGGAGTGGTTTATAAGCAACTATAAGTATTAGAACATAAGTTTTCATGGATGGGATTTTGGTTCACTGTATCCATCAGTTGGCAGGTACACATAATTATCGAACATACTTGGAATTTACTGCAGAAGCAGCTCTTTCAATACCCTGTTTTTAAAGGGGCAGTAAGCATATTATACTGTCTTGAACAAGAAAAAGAAATCTAAAAGACAAGCAACCCAGGACTTCAAACATCCTTGTATTGCTGTTTTCATGAAGGACTGAAGGAATGGCAGCATGTAAGGTCTGCAGACACAAAACAAACTTCATTAGAGGTTAAGATTTATATGATCTGAAGAAAAACCAAATTATTTGGAGCCTTCCTCAGAGTGAGATACATCCAGATCTCTGGGAGGCAGCCATTCCAGAGAGTGGACTGCTAGGTTGTGGTGGTAGTAGTTTTTATACATTTATTTTCAGTTCCATCAATGAGTGCTAATAAGCAAAAACTGATGTCTTCCAATACAAAATTGGTCACATGGCAGTTATTTGTAGATTTGACATAATTAAGCTGGAGTTAATTGGAAACTGGGAATAGTCAATTATAAGGATTGTCCAAGACATTTATATACAGCGATGTATATTTTGCCTCTTCATAAGAAACATGGAGTTAATGACAGCAGCCTCAAATTGGAAAAATAACCTTATTTCCTCATGCATTCTTATCCGTTAAGACAAACCCCAAAGAGAAACCATTCAAGTTTATACTTTTTTTCTTTTAAGATTGAACACCTTATGGAATGAAAATCCTACCCTTGTTTAATATGATTCAGCCCTGAAAAACCCAATTCCCATTTCATTTTTTCCAAATCATTTTCTTGAATTATTATATTTAGAAATGAAATGATTCAACTTGCTTCCCTGTGCAATTGGCTAGCAATAAAAATAAATAAATCAGATCATATTTTAGTTTTGTTTATATTAATCACAGCCACCTCCCTCCCAGATGTTCTAGTTTGTATCCAATAGTTCAATCTTGTAAAAGTGCAACTGCTCTGCCTGCAACATCTTCCCAGTCCGATGTCTATAGAGGTAAAGCAGGACGCTCAGATGGTGTCACTACTGAGTAGTCTGAAACGGCACAAAAGAAACTGCATCTCGTGTTACGCATGAAAAGAAATCCTCTCAGTTGTGTTTGGAAGATCTTGCCCTGAAGGTCTGTCACTTTTACATCTCTTAGGAAAAAATTTCCTTTCACTCTGGCAAAGCAGGTTTGTTGTTGGCATTTTTGGCCTGCTTTGCAGTAGAGACCTGGATGTTTCATCATCTTCAGAATGTTTCATTAAAATTGTTTTGTTGGGCCCTTTTGCAGTCAGTAAAGTAGCAAGGCGTGGTCTGCACAAATAACCAAAACAAAGTAATTTTAAAGGGCAATACCTCAAAATTAGTTGCTAGTTATATAGTTACTACATGTTTCATAACATGCTTCTTGATAATCCAGGCTGCCCAGCACAACAGAGGCCATGCTTTTTTTTTTTTTTTAGAATCAGTGAATCAGGATGTAAAACATGGAAGCTACTTATTGAGAAAAAATACAAAATCTTAATATTAAGAAGTATATTTTTTCTTCCTGACTTGCTGTGACCACATTCTTTATTCAGTGAATTCAGAATGCTTCTTTATATTATTTACAAAATAATTCAATTGAAACTTGCTTCAGTTAAATATTTCTTGATATGGAATTCTACTGTTTTGCTGAATATTCTGTTTTAATCTATTTCTGCCCATTGTTACATAAACTTGACTTTCTCATTAAAAAAGCAATCACAAAACAATTTTGGATGGAAGCATTAAAAATCAGGCTGAATACATACTACACTTTACTTACCGGTGTCGGCTCAAGGATTTTAGATGTCGTTCACTCCTCAAATATTTTTCAGTGGGCTGACTGTATTTTCCCTCAGACATCAAAGGAAGGGATAGCAGCAAATCTTGTGTTATAGAAGATCTGTTCAGTTTAAGATCTTCTTCACAGTTCCCTCCACTAATTCTGTTAGTTTTTGCATTTCTTGCTGGTGACAGTTCCTTTACTTTATCTTTGCTTCCAGGTAAAATACTTTTTGGTGGCTCAGGGAAACCTGTGATCAAAAATAAGTAAATCTGAGATAATGTTTCCCAAGATCAGTTTAACACACAATTCAACAATTTAGTCCTAACATGTTTTACATGATTTTTTTCTGTGATATATTAATAAATTTACATTAGCCTATCCTACAGAAGAAAAGCTCCCATCCTGCAGTATCCTTCTTTCAGATCTTGTAGTCATGTGAGTGTATATTTTGTTATACTCAATTAGGAAAAAATGTATTTCAAGTTGATAGTTGTGTCATAAATCATTATGTTCATTTACGATAGTTCAAGCTGATACTTTAAAAATTTCCCAAATCCCCTTCTCCTATGAATAAAAGGATTATGTGCTCTGCAGAGAATATGTGCATGTCTGAGAGAAAGGGGGAGGGAGGGAGGGAAGGAAGGAAGTTTATTTGGCAGTAATATGGAAGCGACATGTCATTGCTGAGGGTTTTTTTTCTCTAAACTTCCCAGTTTAGATTTCAGCACAACCATTTCAGCCAACTATTATTCTGTCCCAGCTTAATTTTTAATTCTTTCAAAGTTTTAGAATATCAGTCCTCATAAAGTTTTTCAATTGATAACTCTAAATGGGATATCACTCCCCCAGACAGAATTGGTGTGCAATCTATGACCTTGACCTTTCAACAAATCCATCATGTATGCAAGTTTCATCTATTCCTGGAATACGCTCTGCTTGTAGTAATTTTAAACTGAACAATGGGGACAGTGAGTTAATTGATACAGAACATTCCTGTCCCTGGCAATCTAAAAATTATAGGGTTATCAGTGCATGTAACATAGAGGTGTGTGTGGATAAGAATATTACCTAGCAGTCAAGCAAAATCAAGCTTTTAATAGTGAGTGCCATACCAAGTGCACTAATCAAACAGGTGGTAAGAAAATAGGGGAACTCAGGCACCACACAGGTTATGTAGAAAGTAAACACAGGGTCAGTCATAAGGACTCTATACACTAACGCACAGAGTATGAACAATAAACAGGGTGAACTAGAAATTCAGGAAAATGAGGGCAGATATATTGTTGCCATTAGGGAAATTGGTGGGATGAAACCCACAAATGGAACACACAGCTAGGAGGGATTTAAATTATTTAAAAGAAACAGACCAAATAAAAGAGGAGGTGGAGTTGCTCTCTATATAAGAAATAACTACATCTCTACAGAAATAGAGCACAACAATGATGAAAACTGTCTCAAATGCATTTGGGTCAATATAAAAGGGGGGAAAAAATAACATTGCCATAGGTGTATACTATAGGCCACCCAACCAAACAGAGGAAAAAGATGAACATTTTGCTATTCAGCTAACTAAGGTATGTAGGAAGCACATCACAATAGTAATGGGGGACTTTAATTACCCTGACATCAACTGGAGACAAACTCTGCACCAAGTGAAAGATCAAACAGATTCCTGACAAATCTAGCAGACAATTTTGTCTGCCAAAAACTAGAGAAGGGAACTAGCCATATTGGACCTAATTCTCACTAACAGAGATGAAATGATGGAAGTCCTAGTGGACAATCACTTAAATATGAGCCATCAGTGTGCTGCAGCTGCCAAAAAGGCCAACACAGCGCTGGGCTGCATTAACAGAGGGATAGAATCAAGATCATGTGAAGTGTTAATACCACTTTACAATGCTTTGGTAAGGCCACACTTGGAATACTACATCCAGTTTTAGTCACCACGATGTAAGAAAGATGTTGAGACTCTAGAAAGAGTACAGAGAAGAGCAACAAAGATGATTAGGGGACTGGAGGCTAAAACATATAAGGAACAGCTGCTGGAATTGGGTATGTCTAGTTTAATGAAGAGAAGGACAAGGGGGGACATGATAGCAGTGTTCCAATATCTCAGGGGCTGCCACAAAGAAGAGGGAGTCAAGCTATTTTCCAAAGCGCCTGAAGGCAGGACAAGAAGCAACGGATGGAAACTAATCAAGGAGAGAAGCAACCTAGAACTAAGGAGAAATTTCCTGACAGTTAGAACAATCAGTTGGAACAAGCCTCCAGAAGTGGTGAATGCTCCAACACTGGAAGTTTTTAAGAAGAGACTAGACAGCCATTTGTCTAAAATGGTATAGAATTTCCTGCCTGAGCAGGGGGTTGGATCAGATGACCTCCAAGGTCCCTTCCAACTTTATTATTATTATTATTATTATTATTATTATTATTATTATTATTATTATTATTATTATTATTATTATTATTATTATTAATGCCTTAGTCATTTTCCATTTGGATTTCTTCAACATACTCTGCATAGAGTTGCCCTTGAAATGTATTTGGAAGTTTCAAATGGTCCAGAGTGTAGCAGTGGCCAGTACTGGATGCATTAGTTTCGCCACTGTGACACAGCTGTTGCATGACCCACACTGGCTTCCAGGTGCAATTAAGGTGCTGGTTATACCTTTAAAGGCCTATAGGGCCTTAATTGAGGGTCACCTGTATCCAGTAGTTTTTGTTCATCCACTGCATCCAATAATGCTGTGTGTTTCAGGCTCCCTATCTGAAACTATATTCTGGAACCCAAGATAGGAGACATGTCTTCTCTGTAATAACACCTGTTCTATGGAACATCCCCCTCTCCCTGAGATCCACATGGCCCCAATCTTCCAGAAGGCTGTGAAAACCTAGTTTTTCCTTCAGGCATTAGGGCCAGACTGCTAATGGATCCTGATAGACATGTTTTGGGAACTGAGTATGATGCCTCAACTCTCATAATCTACTATGATTGCATTTAATTGTATTTTTTGTTCTGTTGTTATATTGTTTCTTATATTCTTGCTACCAACCCAGTTATTTAAGTTGGATAGGAAGGAAGGAAGGAAGGAGGGAAGGAAGGCTGTACAGTCCACAAATTCAGCTTGTTTAGTTTCATAATTTAATAAACCACATAGCAGAGTTCCACAATGAGTAAAAATCTCTGTAGGAGAGCTGCAGATTACTAGTACTTCTTTGCATATTTCCCCCACAAAATTTTTCATGTACAACTGAAAGAATAGGTGACATAAAATAATAATAAATTAATAACTAAAAATGGTATTCTAAAATCTTAACTCATCTATATATTTAAGTCTTAGAAACTGACTTCCATTGTCATCTATTTTCAGACACCTATTCCACAAACAGATTTGTGAGGAAATATAAGAACTGGATGTACTACCATAGAAGCCATTCACTCATCATCAAAAGCATATTTCAAAGTCTTACTTTGAAATAAGTAATGATATAACTATGTGAATTATTAAAAATAAATTTAAATCATATTGTTAAATTTAATTGATACTCTGTATCAGTCTTTTCAGGCATGTCTATGTATGTGAGGCTAATTCATTCTCCATGAACTCTTTTGAGCAGTACTGGAAATACATTCCATAAAGTAGCTTAGGAAATTATATTTTATTAAACGTTCTTCAGATTTTAAATATTGGCTTTTCCCACCCAGAATACAAATTTATATTCAAATATTATTTCCAGTTATTCCTTTCTACTGAGAAGGAGTAAATGAGAAAGAGAAAATACAATATGAATAAACGTTTTATTTTTGTATCATATGGTAACCCATTCAACCCTACAATTTGCTCTATCTCTCTGATTTTGGCAAATTGACAGGCAGGTTAAAAATGGCTGATCCTGGGCATATGTGTTTTACTGTTATACTACTTTTGCTATTATTGACTCTGTAATTGATTAACTTAACTGAATATTCTCCATCAATCAAGAGAAAATATTCAGATTAAAGTTAATGTTCCTTTTCCTAAGAAAGATAATGAATTGACTTAAATATTTTATGTATCAAGTTGTTCATTGAGACTTGGGAGACTTTAAGGTCCAGCCTTTGATAATATACAAGTAAACCAGCCAATGTATTTTAGAAATTTTGATGAGATATAAACCCATTGTAATTGATAACGTTTTAATTTCCAATATGAGAAAAACCTTTGATCTCTGGAGATGCTTTTTCTCTGCAACTATTGGTCTTTCCAGTTTGATACTTTTCTAATCTCCAGGTTGCAGCTTTGTTATATGGAGCATTTAAATGGATTTCTTGAGCTAGAGCAATATTTTGTAGTTCTTTTTCTTCTAACTGTAGTGTGACACAGTCCCTTCCAGGATGATTTTCTGCTACTGGCTGAGACAGATATAAAGAGCTGAAACAGATTAAGATTAACCATCTCAAAACTCAGAAGAAAATAACATGCAAAATGAACCAATTCTTAAAAGTTATACAAAAAGGATACACTTCAAAAATGTTGTGTCTTCTGAAATATACAGTCAACTCATTTTGTGAAATAGTACTTATATTTACATTTATGCTATATTTGGATATGAAAGATGTGACTTCTTGTTATGTTTCTTCTTTAAAATAAAGTAAAATAATTGTTCTGCTGGCAAATATTTCTTTTCTTTTTTATAAGCAGATTTTCCATATTTCACTTTAGATAACTGGGTTTTTAAAGTTTGATAAAAACTAAAATGACTTTATAGCATTCAGTATTTTTCAGGTTAGAAAACTTATTATCGTGGCAGAATCATAAAACTGATGATTAAAAAGCTTAATAAATTAAAACCTAGTCATTACCGCTTGGGCTACAATTCCTTTAAAATGTGAAATTATGAATAATCTACTGGTTATATCTGCACTAATAAAATATCATTTCTAAAATAAGAAGTGTTCTTCTCTCTCTTTACATTATATGTAATGTCATGGCAAGCTTTATCCCAGAAGGGAACACTCCAAACTTCAATATGAAAGACAAGAAATTCTTTTAGAATGATGTTTTACTCTTTGCAGATTATTACTTCTAATATAAATTATATGGAATTTATTGCTCAGTTAATTAAAGTGAACTATTTGATTAAAATAGATCCACTAAGTAGTACTTGCACCCAAACTTGCAATGTAAAATTTATTGTAAGAGAGAATGATAGAAATATTAATTAAAATAAAGACTACAGATAATAGTTTTATAAAGCACATGTGCAGTCTTATATTTGACTGATCCATATTAAAGTAAATTATATTCTATAAGATTTTTCCCAAGGTTTAATATGAGGGTTCCAGAAATCACTAATAACAAATATATAGTTTTCCTACCTTGGGTGACTGTCCAGTTGTATGAGTGATGCTACAAATAAGAGATAAAAAGACAATATACAGTATAATTGAAAATAAACATCCTTATTTATTACATAGATTTCAGTCCTTTCTTATGTTAGAATGAAAATCATTATTCTCTTCCCTGGTAGAGAACCGCATTAATATTTTTGATTACGGATGTAGTTTTTGTACAAGGGAATAATTCTGCTTATGTTCATTCGCATCCCCCCTTGTTTTAAATATTTTCAAGATACTATAAATCAAGTTTTAGACTCTTATTAAAAAAACAATTTGATTTATTAATGATTTACAATGAGACAAAATTGGACTTGGCCTAAATAGTTCCTTCCAATTCTATGATTATATAAAAATACAGAATTTATGAAAAAAATGGCTCACAAAAATTGTGAAAATCAAAATTATTGTGATATTTTGGATTATTGTTGAAGAACTCAAGCAATTAAGCACATTCGTTTTTGTATTTGAGGTTAACTAGTCTGGATATAATATGTAATATTCAAAAAGTGATCTGTTATTTCTGTATAGTGTAACTTCCTTTTTTATTTATATTTATAAAATGGATATTAACAACTGACAATGGTTTAGCTGTTAAGCCTCATATTTGAGGAAATAAGATGAAAATCCAATACCCTACTTAGCCATTAAGCTCTACACTGGGGCTTGGGCAAGTTGTGCAAGTTGTAACTTAGCACTGGATAGTTGTCTGGATAAAAATAAGAAAATTCCTAAGCACCTCTATAATGTTTGATGGTTTCTAATATCTACAAAAATGTTACATTATATTAATCTGTATGTCACTCATGCACTGATTTTGACTAAAATGACTTAGTCTTTCCCAGTCTTTTGGTTGTCCGGAGAACCAGTAGCCTAACACATTTGAAGGGTGTCAAGTTACAGAAGGCTTCTATAACTGGCTGTAATTGCCATCAGATTTGTCTATGAAAGGAAATCACCGTATAATATTTGCTATACCTGCATGGTTGATCACTTCTAATTATGTATTGCCCCCCCTTCCCCTTCTCATAATATTGTGCTACAGTACTTAACTTTTTCGATGGATGCTTACTTCCCTCTTCATATTTTCCACTCTAGGAAGTCGGCAACCCAGAAGTGCACTATTTCTTCTTGGTGTATTGCACATTTGGTTATGGGAAGTAGGAGGTAGGAAAAGTCTCTGGGAAACAGCGTGCTTAAAAGGCTGGGCTAGATCCCATCCAAAATCTGTTTATATAAAAGACCAAACCCAGACATAGTACTACAATATAATCTTGACATGATAAAAAATTGAGAGTATCAAATATAGTTAAGGAATGTATCTAGCTCTTAAGTGCCTAGATTTACTCTCTCATATATACAATCTTATTAACTACAAAATGCTGAATGTGTGCACATTTATGTACAATTAAGTGAACTGACAAATGTCACTACCAGTAAGCTTGAAAATTAAGATAAATGCAAAATCACTTTAATGAATTTAATTTGTAAAACACTACTACTATAATCCTATTTTGTTTTTTCTCTCATACTCATAAAAGCTGGAAGCATAATTATTTTATCAAAAATCTCAGGTGTCTTAAAAAAATCCTAAGGATCTTCAAAATTGCAAACAGAATTATGTCAAATGTCAACTTGATTTTGTAAGTCTGTTCTGGGCCCATAAAAATGGTACCAAACACTTAACACTTTTCACTTCTTTCACGCCACATTCCACTTCTGCCCTCAGTCAAGAGAATTTTTCCCCAAAATATTGCTAAGGACATTTTTACCTCTCAGCATTTTAGGGATTAAATTTAATTTGGACATTTTATGTAAGTTTATGTTTTGTAACTAGGGTTGCCAGGTGTCCACTATTTGAGTGGACAGTCCACTTTTTTCACATTATGTTCACTATTTTTTTCACAAAATAGTGGACATTTTTTTTATTCAAAAGCTTTATGATGAAATGGTACGTAATCTAAAGCTGTACAGTCTACTTTTTTTACTACTTAACCCCCCCTCCCCGTTTGTCCGCTATTTTTTGGAAACAGACCTGGCAACCCTATCTGTAACAGTATTTATTCCTGAGTAATTTTTCTGTAGTATTTAACTTGTCACACTGGACTCTAATTCTCAATTTGCCTATGGAAATCAAGAATCATAGTCCACTTCCACTGCAATAAAATGCAGAATTAAAAGAATTTATGCTTGCAAACTGTGACTAATCCTAGGAACAAGCACTGTTGAAACAGCTTGACTACAAATATGTATTTCATAGTCATAATTTCACTATATTGTACTGCATGTAAATATACTGTTTATACATGCATTTCTATCTTAATCATATTTATAAATGAATTACTCACTTAATCCTTGCTCAGGGAAATAATGACTCAGATACTGAATAGTATATTTACTTGGCACATTAGGTACAGCATCTGAGAAAAAGAAATTAAAGACATGAAAGACGATACAGTAACGGATTTGTTGTGGCCATAGACATGATGATAAAAAATGACATCCTATCTCTTGTACTTGTATCCCAATAATGGAGGAAAAATGTGATTCACAAAGTTTGTGTTCGGATGTCATTACACACATTTCATTCCTTTCCTCATCATCACAGAAGCCTATGGCTGTTGCTTTTATCTGTATTGATAAAACATAGATAAATGAACAAAATGAGGCACCTTGTTAACTGGCAAATGCTTATATAATAGGGTACATGACAGAGACCAATGGATGTATCCTTTATTGTATTATAATGTTTATGTTGCTGTGTTGTTTATGGGCAACAAAACAGTAAGTATCCTCAATGTCTTCCAGCTTACATTCCGTGAAACATAACTTCATGCATCTGAATTATACTATAGTTTATTAAGATTTACTGTATATGATAAGACATTTATTATTTGTTAATTTTTATGGTACCATAAAATTTGATAACTGCCCAGAGTTGGGCTCCATATAAATTTAACAGATGATGATGATGATGAACATAAAATATAAATCCTCCAGATAAATTTGTTTAAAAGTATGTGCATTTTCCTTTGCTTTCCAAGAGGTAAAGAGAGATACTGGGATAATTCTTATATAGCTTCACACAATTAATATTAATTAGTATACCCTAAGAAAAAAAGGCTTATTTTGATAAATAAATGAACACAAGCGACAGGTTTATGTGTTTGCTTTCTATCTTTGCATTGCTCCTTCCCATTCCTCCACATTATTTAATATATGAGGGAGCTCTCAAAGTATACTGTATATTTGTATACAGTACTGTGCTATAATATAATAATACTGTGTTGTAACAAAATACTATAATATGTTACATTCATACCACAGTGTGTACGCCAGGACACTATGTTTACCAGATCTGGAATAATCCAGAATCTTACATTACAGTTTGAAGGTTATGTAATAATAATTTCAATATTTGAATGCAATGACAATCGACATTTAACAAAATATTTTGAGTGTTAGTCATGATATAGTGAGAAGAGGAAAATAAGGATGTGGCAGTTTAATATGTATTCATATTTACAATTATTCAATTAAGATATAATAATCTAAGCTGGGTCACTGATTAGCCTAAGACATATGATTGATTTTGTGACTTAACAGAACTTTAGCTTCAAAGTTTCAATTCTCTCTCTCTAAAATGCATACACCTTGGTAAAATATCTATGGGACTGGAAATACCCCTAATCCTAATTTTTAAAATATTTTCTTGTAGTATATTTTTCTGAAGAGTCTATTTTATTAAATGTATAAAAAGTTCAAGAAAGTGGTAGATGCATACATACACACACTAAAGGTAACTAAAGAATAAACGAATTTACAGACCTCAAGATATGCTCATCTAGTGTTTTGTAGAACTGGAATGTATCCAGAATGTCTAGCATAGCTATATGCACCATGAGTTTATCAGGAAATTATATGGCAGGTTGGAAGAATCATGTATTTTTTTACATAAAGTTTCCACACTTAATTTCCTATTAAAATACAGAATTGGTAATACAGAAAATGTCCAGTAGATATACTAAGTGAACAATATAAAATATAAGAAGTATGAAAAGAACATTTTAAAATCTTTGTTCAGTCTGGAAGAAACAATTTAATCTGAGAATAAATTCCAGTTCTTCTGTAATCCTTGCCTGCAATTATGTTGGATGGGAATTTAAAGTGAGAGTCAAATGTCCAAAGGGAACATACTATTTTTTTTAATTGTCCAATGCATGTACTCTATAGTGTTAGAGCACATGGTGAATTTACAGATATCATGTCACCAAAACACAATTTCCTCCTTCCTCTCATGATAGCATTGAATCTGCAAACAAGATAGGACTCTAAAAAGGTTTTAAAAATCATCTTTTAAAACGGGCATTTAACAATTCTTGATTGTGTATTTTGAATTTTTAATGTTGTAATGTTTAATGTCATAAAATGACTAAAACGTTACTTTATTACAGTATAGATGTTATTTTTAATATTCTTGACTTATACTCATTCATTCAAATTAAGTTGTAACTACCAGCGGAACCCTCTCCCTCAAACCATAATTATTTTAGGTATGCATTTTATTTTATTCATCACACTTCTACTCTAGAGTCACATAAGTGACTCTAATCTAATCTTTAATACATTTTAAGGGCAATGTTGGTCACTAATGCATGTATTTGCTATTTCATAGCTAAAATAGACCATGGAATTATAAGGACATTATATACAGGATTGGGAAGACTATATAAAATCTAGAACATACCCTATTTATAGTGCACCATGTAACTATCAAAATGTACAAGCTGATAAAAACATTCTTACCTTTTTTAGAGGGGAAAGCCATTTGATCTGCTTTACTTTTTAAAATGGAACTAGTTTCTTTAAACAATTCATGAACCCCTGCTAAAGTCTTTGACTATTAGAGAAAACAGAGACAAATGCATGATTACTATTCTTCCACATTTCTGAACTCCCTCATTTCTTTCTTCATATGTAAAGACTAATTAAAATATGTGATAAATGCCTTTATGGCATAGACTATAAGTAGTCTGGGTATGCTAAATATGGCTGCATCTTTCCTCATTGTTTGACCATAATTCCAATGAATTATGTAGGTACAAATTATAGATGTAGTCTAAATTGAGAGATGAGAGAAACTGAAGACTAATGCATTTGAAGGTTACCAGGTTGAGGAAGAGTGGTTGAAAAAATGGAATGCTTATAGATGAAATATTCTTTCTGTGCATAAAGTCAACATTTTAAAGCATAATCACATCTATTTTATTTTTAATCAGACATAACTGAGTTAATCCACAAAATTATAAAAAGTAACCACGTACCATGCTCTTTTGGAATGAACAACATTGATCAAAGAACAGAAAAGGAGTAGGAAATATTAAGGTAAGGGAACAGAAGGCATGAGCAAAGGGGAAAAAAAACCAAATCTAGTTTATACCAACAGTATACACTACCTGTAAGTCTAGTTTACAGCAATGCCCCTAGACCTCTCTATTTTTGCAAAGTCCTCAATAAAGTCACTCTTCTTGATATATTTGTTTTGCAATTTGATTGTCATACATGGTTGCTATATGATCAAATCACATGAACACACTTTTTGCACATCGGTCATTTTTGTATTTGATCCATAGTAATTCACTTAGCTCCCACTAAGTTCTTTCTTGAACTCAGCTCTTCTTGTTTTACCATACCTACGTGTTAAATACTCCATTTCCAATGCATTCAATTTATTTTTCTTCCCGGCATAACCAACCTTCATTTTGTGTAACAAAATAGGCAGAAGGATATTCTTAAACATAAAAATATCACCTTATTTTGCAATATTGTTGACAACATTGCTTACAATACAACACACAAATGTCTATATGCTTTCCTTTCTTTCCTTGCAATAGCCAGAATATTATTGTAGTGGTGTCTTTTACCAATGTTTGCACATCTTTACAGTTCTTCACTTATTTCCCCAACTTTAATAAACATTCTATAAGGTCACCTATTAGTGAAATTCTATAATGTCATATATATTCATTATTATCGCTCTGCTTTTTCACTATGTATAACTTGCAATTGCTGTCAAATACACTAATTTGATATATTAATTTTCAGAACCATATAATCAATTTAATATTCACTGCAATTCATTCAGACTGTTAACCATCATACACATGCATATACATTCATATCCACAACCAATTCCATTTAAGTCACCATAAGCGTTCCTTATATGGTTATCCCAAGCTTTCAGCATTCCCAAGCTTACCAATGTGACCCCCTATAGTTTTTGCATTTATTCTTGCTATTTTTATCTTTGCAGAGGGGAACAATAATGGCACTATTCCAATTAAAAGAAACAATGCAACGTTCACATACACTTTAAACAATTCCTATAGCAACTTCATTTATGATGATGTCAGGAATGGGAAAAGCAAGAAATGGGAAATGCAGAATGAATCTACTATAGAATATAATTCTATTTCAGTAATTTAAATATATATATTTAAGCATCAGCAATAACTTAAATAATGCACTGCATAAATATGATGTTTGCAAATGGCAACTATACAGAAATAAGATGTAAAAGTATATACAAAAAAGAAGTCAGCATTCTCTTATTTATGTTGCAAAATTTATTCTACTAAGATGACAGCCAAACCTTTTTTGCATTTGTTGTTCTGGAAAAAGTCTCTACATTCTGCTTGTTAATTTCATACTTTTCTCTTTCCATGTTTTGTAATTCCATCAGTTTTAATTTCTGAAAAACCTGGGCCTGTGGAGAAAGATAAATGGGCAACATTTATATTTTACTTAATATACAAAACTAAACACATACCCTGATATCAGAAATAAAAACTTAAGGTAAAAAAATTACTTCACATATGATAGACAAAATTCAACTGTAAATGCTTATACCACTCTTTACCAATCTGGATGTAATGTTATGTTCAGTGCCTCAAATAGATTCCCTTCTGGACACCTGGATATTCTTCTCTTATAATTTGTTTTAAAAAATGCCTTTTTGCCATTTCACCTAGAGATTGTAGTCAAGAGGCTGAGATTCCTGTCTTAGAAGTCTGGGAAATAAAATGAGTTCTGAAAATGAAAACAATCCAATTGTTGAAATTTCTGTAACATAATCTCTTTTCCATTTCAATAAATCTGATTAAAGAGACTTCTGTGAGAATCTTGCTTTTGGGGTAATTGACTGTTAAGGCTTAAAACTGATGTCTCCAGAAATGTAGACTACTGTACAAAGTCTATAATTTGTACCTACATGCCATGCTTGTTAGGAATTAAGAAGTTATAATCAAACACAGCTGGGAAGCACCCACTGGGGAAGGCTAGTTTATGATAAGCTTATTCAGTTCTAATTGTGTGTCTTGATAAGTGTATCATTCCACTACATTGGAAGTGGCATCAAACAAGTTCAAGTAGATAAAAACACTGTAATTTTGATATGGAAAAAGATGAACATCTACATCTTCAATGGTAACATTCTGTAATGTCCTTAGGTGAAGTGAAGAATCTGTATTTTATAATTATAAAAATATTACTTATAGCAACATTTATACATAGCATTTCCCCTAACAGTAAGTAATTATTCAGAAATCGTTCATTTCTGTATTAGTGACTTGTAGAACCGTCATAGAATTACTCAGGCAGTTTTAAAATTATATCAAGGTTACCTCATTATGGTCATGCTGTCATTTGGCACAATGATGGTTGGATAAGTTACCAGTTATATTTCTCATTGATCTAACTATTGAAGGACAGTTGAAAACATTTCAGAAAAAAATTAATGAAAATAAGAAGTTTTCATCTGATGCTGTTTACATGGACAGATATGCTCAGCAAAATAAAATAAACAAATGTGACTGGCTAGAATGACTTATTGCAAACATAAGGTTTGCTATAAGTCAATTATTCATTATTTTTTTGTAGATTCATGGTACCAGATCTCTGAGCTTTACATTATAATGATACAATAAAATATTTACATTTTTAATTATTTGTTCTTGGGTCTTGGAAACTTTGTGAGAAGGGTCTTCATGTTTTTTGGATTCATTCTAAATAAGAAAAAAAAACTAATCACTACAAGGAACAATCACTCGAGATATTATACAACTGTTTCCAGATTTTCAAGATTCTATGTTTCTTTTTTACTTCTATTTCCATAGAACAAAACATCTTTCTGAATTACTGTATATCCCATAATAGGAAAATATTTTCTTTAAATTTGTAAGTATGTTTGTTTGTTTGTTTGTTTGTTTTAATAACGTAAATTGCCCCCGATTAAGACCTCTCCTGATCTTATCATGGAGAAAATTCGGTAGGAGAAATAACAAAACTATAGTCCCAACAACAGCACTAATATATTTTTATGAAATGGTTCATTTACTGGGCTAGTATATAGTCTGAACTAATCTTACAGATTTTTCTAAACTACAGCACATATTGTTTATTCTTCCAATTTCTTTCTATTTTTAAATATAATATAGAAATACATATTATGTAGGAAGAAAAATTAAAAAATGTTGGAAGACTAAGAAAACCATGGTTGAATTGAGGAGGTCTGAAAAAAGACGGAGGTGAGAAATTTAAAGAATAAATTTATGAAAAAGAAAAAAGTGAAAACAACAATAGCTGGTGGAAGATATGGAAAGTTATAATGATGTTCTACGCTTTTGCTTTATTTTTCCTTCTTTCAAGACTTCTTTTTTTCCCTTATTATTTCTTACTTCTTTTCCACATAACACTTCTTATCCCAAAAGGGAATAGCATAACTGGTGTGTTATGAACATCTGTAAGAATAAACAAGCTATAGTGAGTAGCTACGATACAACAATTATAATCTACCACTGGTTCATGTAAATGTTTCGAATATCTTCTTCCCGAGGATTCCAAAACAAAACTTCTTTCCTTCTTTACTTTCAAATATTTTTTCTTTGATTTTGTCTGCCAAGAAAGAGAAAATCAAATTAGTTAAATTTAATAGGATTAAAGATAAAGATAGTAGAATATTTACTTAAGTCTATTTTAATTATTCAACTAAATCATCTCTCACTATCTCCAAAATATTTAAAGGCAAGTACAAATGATATAAGAAATATGACACATCTCTGTCATCTCCCACAATTTCCAAATTGTTACAATCGTTTTGATATGCCCAGATAAGTTTTTCAATGCTCTTATATCCATCCATAGCTGAAGCAACTCAATGTAATGTTTTCCCTCTTTTCCCAACCCATTTTTCAGAGATGACTGATATGACCAAGAATTCGAATCTGCTCAGTTTCTAATGGCTGTTTTAGATATGCCCTCTTTTGCTTTGGTTACCGGCACTTGCCTCCGTGGCTATTTTGGACATCTGATTACTGCAGTGTCATCTCCTTGCAAATGACTGACATTATGCTTTCTAATGATTCAAATGTACTTTTAAAAAAGCACTAGCACAGGTTGATTTAAGGTAAGAAAAGGAGCCAGGATCTGCTAATTTCTATATTGCTGTTTCTGTCATCCATAACTACTTTTATTGGTTTTCCATTGCTTTTGTTAACATGGTGGATCGCCAAACTTTTCTGATTTTATTACTACAATTGAGAGGGATGCTGTTTTGCCTACTTCATCAGCCCTCATTGTGTGCTGCCAGTCACTTGTGGTGAGACATGCTCTTTTGTTGCAGCACTAATTAGGGCAGGGCTTGCTTGTTGACTACTCCCTTCTGTTTCTTCCCAAGAGTGTCTATCAATATATAACTATGTACATAGATCCAGAGCTTGATATATCTTCCCTCTTCAAAGTACAAAGTGAATTTTGTGTTTTGTTTATTCACTAATTAACAGAATGCCTACTCCTTTTGGCAACATTTATGTTTTTAGAATGTCCTTGAGAAAAGATTATATTTCTGATATGCATTCGGCTTCAATAAAATAATTTTCATTGGCACTTGGGAACCTCTTTTTCTTGGCTTCTGTGGCTACTTTCCTTTTACTAAATTTGTATTCAGGCCTATATGTAAATAACATGAAATGGATGCATGAAGCCCTAGGATAATAACAATGGTTATTGACCCCCAGGAGATAATTCTTCCTCTCAGTCTCTCAATTGCAGTGCTTTTCAAAATACAAAGTTGTTGCTGGGTAGCAAAGTATGTGGAATAAAGTCTAATGAACAGTAAATTAGCCACTTGTATTTTGCTCAGAGAGTCTGTCTGACATAATTGATTTATCTAATTTCCTGTGTGATACTTTTTAAGAAAAGATTGGACAAACATTTGTCTGAAATGGTATAGGATTCCTGCTTGAGTAGTGGGTTGGACTAGATAGAAGATCTCCAAGATCTCTTCCAACTTTGTTATTCGGTTATACCTGACTCAAAAGACAATATGGAAGTTACATTTCATTAATGGATCTTTTCAGACCCTATTGTTCCTTATGACTTTCCAAGTCAGGCCTTTAAAAGGTCCCTTCATTTTAAAGATCTTTTTAAAAGGTAATTTATTCAGTTATGGCTACTTCCATCTTTGAAGAATGGGAATTATCATCTGTGGCTTTTGTGAAAATCAGAAAACTTCTTTTAGTCTTGACTTGGCCACTTGCATCCTCAGGCTTATGAAACTTTGTGTCAGGTATGGCTAACATAAAAAAATCGTCAAATTAAGTCAATGCAATAGTTTATCATAGTTTATCATGCAATAGTTTATCTTACCTTACATTATTTTGCAAAAAAAAGCATAATAGCATAGAATACTTAATCTTACATCAGCAGCTAATAATCAGACAAGGCAAATCAAATCACTGATATCCTTCAGCTTCAATCTTAGGGATGCAGCAAGTACTGTATATAAATTTTTTGAAATTGCTTTTAACACACACTTTGTCTCATTTACTTTACTTTGATATTTGTTTCTAAATTAAATGAGGGGAGATTATAATGTTTTGATATATCCCTTTCCAACCAATGTTCTTTATTAACACATTTTGTTTATCTGTATATTAAATGCCAAGAAAATACATTTCAAGTATAAAAGTGATGTAAATGGTTGAATGATAATTTTTACCATACCTGGGTTTCTGTTTTATCAGCAAACTCATTAGAGTCTGAACTGTCTGAACTGCAAAAGAAAGCAAGTATGTTGTTTTGATTTACAGGATTGTGAACAATAAGATATTCAACTACCTAATTATTTTACCAGATAACAGAACTGGGAAACAAATCATAGCTAATGATTTCACCTTTTAATATTCGCTAGAAATATTTTTGGAGAAACAATCCATTTACCTAGAATCCCCTCTGTCTCCTATATCATTGACACAGGCAGCTGGATCGTCCTGTTTTACTAGTTCCTCCAATTCTTTCAGGCATTCATTGTACTAAAAAAGATCAGAGTCAGCAGTGAAAATCAGTGCCTATTATTATACAGTTCAGTATGAAAAAAATGTTCCTCTGTATTACCTTGCTCTTCTTTTCAGTACAAAACGCCAATAATGAATCACAGAAATTGTATCCGATGGACTCCAAATCTTTAGTATTGAAGTGGGTAGCATTACTATTTCCTATAATACAAAAGGGAAGCCATACTGGAAAAAAAGAACTGTTCAGCAATAATTTTATGTACTCTGGAGAATATAAGAAAACTGAATTCTAGCTATTATTTTACAAATGTATCAAATATTTTTTTATGAAAATATTCTTATACATTTTATAAATAATTGATAGATGCTTGAATTTCAAAAGGAACTTTATTATTCCATATTTCCAATCTGTACCAAATGCTGATCCTGTCCTTGAAGGATTAGCTATATTTTGAAAGTGTTTTGCCTTGTTTGTTTTGCATGATGTTTACCTCATGACTCTTCTCCAAACATTCTGGCAATTAGGAATTTTGTTAAGAACTGCTAGCTTCCCCATTTCACTTGTAGGGCTAAAAGTAGCACACTATAGTAATTGAAACACAGTTGCTTATCTGTGATAATTGATACTCATGACCATTTTTTTTCTTTAGTTAAATGAAATTCTAAAACACTTTTGTAAACATTTCATTTCAACCTAGCCAGTTTTGAGGAGGGTTTGTTCTGCTTAGTACTTGGTAAGCTAGGCTGGCAATTTAAGGAAAAAAAAATTTGAAAGACGCAACACCACTTTCAAGGTTTGCCAAGAGTGAACATGTCCATCTGGTCACTGGGAATTGATTATCTTATCTTTATTTAGCAATTATCTCTACAAAACAGGAGCTGTTACTGAATGCATTAATTATTAATTCTGGAGTAGTATTACTTGTCTTACCCAGTTTAGAGCCACAGAAGGTTACTTCCAAGGTATAGCTGTTGTTAATGCCCATCTTCCACATAGCTACTCGACCTGTTCCTTCTTTGCCTTTCTGCATTTTAAAACTGCAATCTTGGAATGAGAACTTAATAGGATAAGAAATGAAATAAAGTTTAGCAATTCCTGCTAGGGAGACATATTATTCATTACAGAGCAGATACGGGAGAAAATAGTGTACAGTTGTAAAGGTTATCCCACTGCATTTGCAAAAATCTGATCAAACTTCTAGAAGTAGATCTTTAAAACTGTCATTAGTATAGAGACGCACAACCTAAAGTTCTGCTCAAAGGCTTGGGCACATTGTTCATATATTGAACGTATTTGCTCAGAAATGGATACAATAAAGAAGAGTTATTGAAAAGCTAAAATATACAATGATGGTGTTTAATTTATTAAATTTTAAATACATTTATCTCCTTATCCTACTACCACGCAGTACAGTTCACCCAAAGGCTAAGTACTGTCCCAAACCTGAAAAAAGTTATGCATTTATATCTTAATAGAATTAAGAGTTAATACAATATAACTGAAATTTATTTTTAGAATATTTATCAGAGGGACAAACTGGTTATGAGTTTTAGATCATTACAGTACAATAGTAAACTAACATGCAAATGGATTCCAGTTTTGATTAATTATCTGAGATATGATATTAAAAGTTGGCTTACTTTATCTGGACAATTTTTGCTCATAATGAAAGGAAAAATGCGCTGGAGTAAGCATGCCCTTTCATCTTGTTCTTTTTTTTCACAGCCATACATGAAGACATTTTCTTTCCTGCTATGACCATGAAGGTCACAGTATAGAAGAACATTTCGCTCTTCCATTATTCTGTTACAAGAGACAAAATCACATTATGAGAGCTTTGGTTATTGAAGCTTAGATACCCTGATTGGGGTTTTGGCTTATGTTAGGAATTGTAAGTATCATTTCAACATAGTTTAGATTTTAAGTTTCCCATTATATGAAGGCATGACAGCCATTAGTAGTGATCCAGTTTCAATAGAAGCTTTTTCACTGAACACACTGGACATTCAGCTTCATCTCCTTGTCACAACTCCCTTCATTTTGGGAAATATTAAATATACAATATTAAAATGTTCTGTCCATGGCAGCTTGAAATTTTTAAATTAAATCATATGTATGAGTTTCATCATTATATATAGCTTAATTAAAAATATAGTGTATGGCTTTTATTGTTATATAATACTTATTCTTTTCTTCTTCTCCAGAAATTAGTCTTTTTATTACACATGTCAATTATAAGAAATAATAGCGTTACAATAAAAACTGTATAGAAAAATCCAGTAACCTCTGAGCTAAAAATAAATAAAGTGGAACAAGTTGGATAATAAATCATGCATCCATTAACAATGAACTAACATTGAACACAGAATAAATGTATTAAGCAGATAGAAATGATTGTGTTACCTTTTTACCTTTTGATCATGCTGCGGGTATACCAAATAGAAGGAAAAGAGTCTTTAAGATCTGATCTATAATTGCGATTCAAGTCCTTGCCGGCTAAAGAGCAGCGATAATTGCCCACAATCACACCATCTGGATTCAACATCGGTACCACTTTAAAAATAAAAGTGTCTCGGAGCAATTGGGCATTATCTGAATCCCCTAGAAGGTAATCCAGAAAGCCTTTCATCATCCATGAACTGTTTGTTTCACCAGGATGCACCCTTGCTGTCAAAATGACTGCTGACTTGCATTTTTCCTTATTAAAATCTTGCAAGGGATTAGTAATAGTTAAAACATAGACTATATTCCTAGCCAGAGAATGACATAATATACGTATTTTGCAGAATTTGGACCGCCGTGGGTCTCTGGCAATGGCTGACAAGTAGTCTTGCAGGTTGCTGTAAGTGTATGGATAGCAGTGGGCAAAATAGCAAGTATCCCTGTCATGTGGAAATTGGAAAGTCCATGTCAAGGAAAAATATTGGTGCCCATCATGGCTGAAATTGTTTTTATAATACTTGATTTGATCTCCTGTCCTTTGCCACCCCACTTTGTGGATCTTTGCCTCTGCTTCTGAATATAATAATGGACGCATGCCACGATTATACAAGCTTGTTGGCTTGGTGAAGTTGACAATGGTGAATCGGTAAGGCATTCCTGCTTGGGTGTTGGTAACCTGGAAGTAGTACCATTGGGTGTGCTTATTTGTGTAGAGATCAGTACGCAGTGTCAACTGATATTCAAAATCATTACTAGCAAGGGAAAAAGGAGAAAAACATTTTAATATAAATTATGCATAGGATGTCAAACTATTGTTGAGTAAATTATTCATATTTCCTTCATGTCTATTAATAACAAATATTTTCTTAAAGCCAAATTTATTTGATATTTTATTTACAGGTCCCATTGTCAATTATTTGTATCAACTTTGAATGGAACAATATGCCTGTCAAAACAGAATATGAGCAAGCTAGATCTTATGCCATGAAGGGCTTTACAGAGGAAAACCAGCACACCAGCTACCACAAATGATGGTGCATTTGTAACTCTTCTGTTACTAATTTAGAAGCCATTCAGAATCTTCATAAATGGAACTGTGTATAAATTGATGTAATAAATACATAAATCCTGTACTTGGGCAGTATTTGTTAAATTACCATTGAAGATTATTTATCGTATGGCACATTCACATCACAGTTTGATTAAAAAGCACAAGAGATAAAAATATAAAATATGAAATAAAAAATCTAAAATACAGATAGTCCTCAACTTACAACCACAATTGAGCCCAAAATTTCTGTTATTAAGTGAGATATTTGTTAAATGAGTTTTGACCCATTTTACGATCTTTCTTTCCATAGTTGTTAAGTGAATCACAATTGTTAAAATACTAATATGGTTGTTAAGTGAATCTGGCTTTCCCATTGACTTTGTTTGACAGAAGGTCACAAAAGGTGATCACATGACCTTGACACAGCAACAGTCATAAGTATGAACATCTGGATTTTGATCATGAGACCATGGGGATGCTACAACAGTCATAAGTGTGAAAAACAGTCATAAGTCATTTTTTTCAGTGTTGTGTAACTTTGAATGGTCACTAAATGAACTGTTGTAAGTTGAGGACTATCTGTACTATAAATATCCAGATTGCAGGTCTAATTTTTTTGCTTCATTTGTTGCTGCCAGGAAATCAACAAAGACCATTGAAGAAAACATGAAATAGAAATTTATTAATAATGACTATTTTCCTAAAAAGGTGAATTGGAATTTGCACCTTACTTCATGCTGTCTAAATTCAAGGTCTACCAAGGACTGGCTTAATGCCACAGAAAATGGACTATTTTGCAAATTAAAAGAAAAATGGGAAGCAACTCACATTTTGACCACCTTTTGTAGATTTCCACTTTCAAATCGTGCTTCAAAGATCAAAGTATTATCCCAGTCATTCCATGATTGAGGAAGCACTTGCTTTGAAGGGAAACTTCCCCCTATTCGAGAATATCTAAAGCTGGGGTCCTTATCGGCTGTTGAGAGGAACAGAATATAGTTAATTTTCAGTTGCAGATTATTGGTAAAGTCTTCTAGATTAATAAAGGTCCTGCAAGGAAAAAAAAGAACTTCAAGAAATCGTGCTCTAAACATACAGTAATTCAACGGGCAGTAGAAGATAGACAGGAAAAGCTAAGGAGATTTTTCACTTCATTCAATAGAAAATGCAATTTTCCTTTCCGAGCCAAGTGCTTAAAAAGAAAATATTTGAATGATTAAAGCAGAATCTGGTTGTTTATCAAACTGATTAGCATCCTTAGCCATTATTTTGTAAGGTATATCTTCACCACTACTCTTTTATTTTTTCATCCTTCAAAAGTCTAAAAGTTAAAATCATTTCAGTGAAGCAATAAGAACGATGACAGAAAGGTAGATGTAGCCAAGAGACATAAGAGAGCACTATCCTGGTGATGCTTAAAAATGTGAAGGGGGAAAGGGAGGGAAGGAAAGGGAATGGAACCACAGTTCTGATTGGATTAAATTCTTAAGGAGATAACAGGGTATGAATTATCTTCAAAAACACTGATCCTATTACTTGGCACAATAAAAACTTTTTAAAAATTAATAATCTGTTACATTAACTAAAAGGATAACCAAAGAACCAACACTGGCAGAAAGAAAATTAATTTATTAAAGTGATATACTTCAAAAGAATTGTGGGATGGATTATGGAAAATGCTATGAATTGTACATTTAGTATTACAAAGATTATGGTGCTAAAATTTAAGATTCA
Organism: Protobothrops mucrosquamatus; assembly: GCF_001527695.2. Classification (NCBI taxonomy): domain Eukaryota; kingdom Metazoa; phylum Chordata; class Lepidosauria; order Squamata; family Viperidae; genus Protobothrops; species Protobothrops mucrosquamatus. The sequence goes on along the minus strand of NW_015386599.1, from coordinate 212,269 downwards.
ATTTTTACAAAACTGGAATTCTAGAGCATTTTTTGTCTTAGAATTTGCATGTAGAATTCCATTTTAAAACTACTTTGTACAATAAAGTGTAAATAATTAAGTTATATGTGTATTCTCAATAAAATCTTGTCAGACCTTCATCTGCTAAATACACAACACCACCTTCCCCTGGATCTGGACACGGAGGTTCGATGTCTAAACCTGTGGGATTGTAGAGAAGCTCTGGATGAGATGGAATCCATTCTGCAAAGAAAAAGAAAGAAAATAGCTTTAAAATAATGCGTTAAAAAACAAAAACAAAAACATATTTTAAGGTGCAAAGGAGCAGAATACTTTTATCCCTGCTTGTAAGATGATTAGCTTTTTTAAAATGAAAAAAAGATATATTGATGACCCTTCATTTTATCTTTTCAAAAACATAAACTAAATTGATAGATTACTAGTGTTGCCAGTAATCCAAACACAAGCTCTCAACACTGAAATCTGTGCAGTAGCCTGGTAATTTATTATTTCTCTTCTGTAGTAATCACCTATACCAGGGGTAGGCAACCTCGGCTCTTTTATGACTCATGGACTTTAACTCCCAGAATTCCTGAGCCAGCCATGCTGAGGGGAAAGGGAGAGGTTTCCAAGCTGAGCCATGCTGGCTCAGGAATTCTGGGAGTTGAAGTCCATGAGTCATAAAAGAGCCGAGGTTGCCTACCCCTGACCTATACTGTACTTGGAATCCAAAGAACTAATATGTATAACTCTGCAACTACAACCTTCTTTTATTTACTTCTTATTATGGTTTCATTATTACTTTAATCTGTACTTTATAAGTAGCTTTAATATATTTTAATCAATTATTTTAATTATATTCCCATTCAGAATTTTTAATAGAATCTATATAAATTTTTAAAACCAGAACAAAATATAATTATATATTGAAACTTGTGTAAAATTTTATACAGTACATGTACATTTGTTATATTTTCTTTTTCCTTTAAACTTTTTGTTTTATTAAATTAATACCACTTTTTAAACCAGCAAATGTCCAACTGTAACAACAGCAGCAGCAGCAACTAATAATAATAATAATAATAATAATAATAATAATAATAATAATAATAATAATAATGTTGGAAGGGACCCCAGAGGTCTTCCAGTCCAACCCCTGCTCAGGCAGGAAACCCTATACCATTTCAGACAAATGTCTGTGTTTCTTCTTGTGCTACAAAAATTGAAATATACTTTATAAAGTGAGCAACAGAATTTTACTAAGCAGCTATGATAAAATTCTTGTTAGGTAAGATTCTTTCTTATATTGTTAACTAGTTATACAGTAACATCAATGCTGACACTTTATTAGAAATAGGAAGACAACATTTGTAAAAATAATTATAGGAACCAGGTGAGCAGCATAGTGGCCTAATGGTGAAGATGCTTGCCTCCCACTTGGAAGGTTGAGAGTTCAATCCTAGACAGCAGCCAATGATTCTCTCTCAGGGCGCAAAGAGAAAATATCTGCTGCGAATTCCACATAGGTGCCAGGAAATGCTCAGCTCCATTCAGCTGCACTGACTTTACCCAGAATCAAGGGTTTACAGGGTCATAAAAAGAAAAAAATATATAGGAACAAGGTAACCAGTTAAGAAATCAAGTGTGCATCAGCAAGTCCCTGTATTTGTATTGGTAGAATAGTTTATCGAGCCACATGAGCTTCTAAACTGAGTGACTTCATTACAATAAAAATGTTAACATAAAAACTGGTATACATTCTTCCTGTGTTGTATGTGGAGGTTGCCACAATTGATAGGTTTATATAGCCTACCTTCAAGTTATTCAATTTTAGTTAAATAGTAGAAGACTGCTTTTGCCAGAAGGTGTCATCACAGGAACTCAAGACTTTATTAGAAAAAAAAACCCTGCACAATTCTTTTTGCTAAGGTCCTATACAACCTGGAGCAAATAGAAATTTCTTTCCAACACAATTTCTAGTGAGTAGATGGACACTTCCATATTGTTTAGTTGGCTTTGCCACTAATTTCTTCAATGTAGAAAAATTCCCTATCTACAGTCCTGAAATTTCCTGGTGTTCACAATCAAAATACTCAACAGATTCTGCCCTTCTTAGCTTCTCAAGCTCAGTTGTCAAGGTTGGCTAAAAACTACTATCTATTCTTGAATTTGGCCTATAATCATAACAAAAATGGAGAGTCACAAAAGCAGACAAGTCTTCAAAATAAAAGGGCAGGATTGTCATCTCAAGAGTGTTAAATTAATTTTGATTTTTCCCACTTGCTGTATCTGAAATTAAATTAAAAGTAGATATCCAAAACAAAGTATTCATGTAGTATTCTATTTTGCCAAGGTCAGTTCCCAAATAGACCTGAGATGGTAAAGCTAAAACCATGGTATTACATTCTATCTCTCTATCTTCATATCTCAGTCACCCTTTGGAGCAAATGCTTCACTCTTAAGATAGTCCTCAGAGCAAGGAAATTAAGGTTGGTGACCACAGAAAATACTCGTGTCATCATGAAGTCTCTGCTGTTACCTACTGCAGTGCTTTAAACCCATCCGCATGTCTAGCTTCAATGTTTCAAACTACCATTGGAATTAATTCCAAGAAATGTCAAGTTGATCAAATCACAGAGCAATAACACATTATGAAGATATAATTGGATTATCCAAACAGGCACAATTGCAATCCTATCCTCTTCCAACTAGTATGGAACTGTAACTGAGGATGGGATTGCTCTACTGAAAGAAAAAGATATACAATTTTTGAGAATCTTTAGGCTTGATGTTGTTGAATAGTCAATTGTTAAAACTATTCATTTTCTTTAATATGCATTTGTTTACATTTAAATTTGAAAGCCGAATTACCGGTAACTGCATCAATGAAAAGTGATGAATCAAGGAAAAATATTTAAGTGATTGCAGCAAATCAGAAAGTGCTTTATTGGAAATAATATGTCTTTGTGAAAAATGTCACATTAGAAAAGGCTAAAATATTATTTACCAATATGCTTAATTTTTTCTCTGATAACTTCATACTGATGTGGCCAGCGTACTAAGTGCAGATCTCCTGCAGGAGAAAGCCCATATAAATCTCGTGGTTCACGAAGTCGTGGTACCCATTTTCCAGAGTTATATTCCAATAAAATCTGTGTTGTCCGTGGCAAAAGTTGATCACAAAAAGAATCTGTAAGACAAATGTGTGCATGTGTTGATCACTGATCAAGTTTGACCTTGATGCTTCAATAGCCTTCCCTCTGAAATCATGGATGGTAAATTTAAACAAATGCCCCCGTTTTCTGAAGTACAGATTTTTCAAAGAATTGTGTTTTCACACTTAACCCAACCCTTAATAAATAAGTTTATTAATAAGTAGAAATAAATTGATCTGACTAATGGAATTTAAAATAAATTCTTAAAACTTAAGTGCTCCAAAATCACTTATATGATTGTTAAATGCTATAAACCTCCTCCACATTCAGATCCAACAAAAGAAGTAAATTATTCACTGTGATTTTGTGGCAGATCATATTTGATTTTTAGGATCTGATCTTAGGCAGTAATAAATACTTCTTTTGTTAGTTTTAAGACTTTTTGATCCTGGAATTATATTGCTCAAACAAATCAAGAATCTTGTCATCTCTATATTCCAAATAAAAATATTATTTATGACTGTGGTATACTGCAAGTTTTGCAAAAGCTGCAAATTAGCCCAAAATGGCAACAGAAACTGTTCCACAAAACAAATTTATTTTATAAGACTCAGCTTTGAGTGAAGGGTTAGACATGTATATGGTATCATCGAGTTTGATGAGGGTATATTTGAAAGAATCCATAGTTTGGTTATAATTGCAGTGGCAGTGGAAAATAAAGATTTGCAACATTTTGAATCAATATAACTAGGAGAAGATATTCTGCGATGTAATATGAATAAATGAATGAGAACAAGATCTAATGCAGAATTTTGAACTATTATTTGGAACATTCAAAGACCCAAACAAAAATAGTTCTGAATGTGGGAAAAAATAGAATTAATTTCTGATGGAAATTAAATCAAAATTGAAGTGTAGAAAAGAAATCTAAGTTAGGAACCATGACCAGATTGAATGGAATTAAAAGTGACAAACTGAA
>NW_015386599.1:198500-207848 GCF_001527695.2 Protobothrops mucrosquamatus | reverse complement strand
AAATATTTACAGAGTTAATGAATTAAGAGAAGGGTACAACCAAGGACTTTCATCATTAAATGGGGCTGATGAGTTCCTGAAAAACTGAGAGGGAAGAAATTTAAAGAAGAAAAGGCAATGCATGAAGAAGAGGATGGACACAGTCAAAGCAAGAATACTTTGTAAGGCTTGAAAGGTATGGGGAGACAGTAAATATTATTGTGTAAACTAGAATTAGTTATATTTTCTTATCATCTTGTGGCTTTAACATATGTGGATTACACTTTCTTAATTTCTTTTTCAGGCTACCAGTTACAATTCCAGTATGATAGGCGTATAGATATGTATTCAAGTATGTTATTTATTAGTATAAGAGATAATTCATTAACAAAAAAAGTGAATACAATTTCTTCAGATGTGTTCCAATATATTTAGAAGGCATTATGTATGCCAACCTTTTGCTACAGCTACATGGCAATTCATTTTTAATGTTACCCATATGTATCCTCAGTTCACAAGAAATAGAACTATTCAGACCTGCGACAAATGCACACTGCTCAAGATCTTCTGTTACGTATGGGATAAAAGAATCCTCATCCTAAAATACAAATAAAATAAAAGAGAAAACGTGATTCTTGCAAAATGAAAATTAACAATTTAGTAAAAATAACTATTAATAGAAAATTCATGCTTAATTTTTACTTTTGCAGGACAAAACTAAAAGAAATAATGAGGTGAAAAGAAAAAATATATCCTGGGCTTTGGAATACAATACAGAAAATATGCATATTATTAGGCATCCTGAATTATCAGGATGATCTGTCCTACAGCATCAAATAGGGTGAGTGTGCTTCTCTTAAATGTTGTCATCTGATGGGATCTCAGACAGACGTTTTTCATGATAGCCCCAACCCTTTTGAAAAATCTCCCCTTTGAGATTCAGACGACTCCCACCTTATTAGTTTTCTGGAGAGCGATAAAGATTTAGTTCTTTATCCAGGCATTGGGCTAGGATGGAAGTGAGACCAGCAAATATAAATATAAATGTAAAGTTGTTTGGCTGCTATGGCATATAAATATGTTATGGGACTCTTATAGAAATGTATTGCTATATTAGCTATATCTATTGAGTGTCATTGTGAGCTGCCTGGGATTATCATGTACAAGGTGATCATATAGGTTTCCTAAATAAATAAATACAGGTTAATCCCAGTGTAATTTGGTAAAGAGCACAGCATGGATTGCTAGAGATCAAAGCAGAGAGTAATACTTAAGTCGAACTATTCACATCTTTTAGTTGTATACAACAGATTACAATTCCTATCACAGTAGTTTGAGCATCTCACAGGGGGAAGAACTGTAATTCAACACATCTTATATTATTTGATAAGGCAAGATTATTGTGAATAAAGATTTCTGCCTCTGAGGTACTATATTTGAGACTTCCTACACATAGATTTTGTCCGTCTGGTACAAAGGGCTGAGAGGACTTGTTGAGGTTACCTTCTTAGATGTCAGGAGGTTGTAGGTCTGGAGGTAGATCTTTTCAGTGCCAGCTCCTTCATCTGCAACATTTTATCACTTGGGTTGAAGAAGACTATTGACATTATGACCCACTAATGGGGCTATAAAGATGATTCTTCTTGTATAGTATTTAGAACAGAAGATTTCAAGTAAGTGCTCAGGTCTGGTCTGCTAAGGCAGTGGTCCCCAACCCCCAGTACCAGGCTGCGGCATGCCAGCAACCATCTGCACAAACAAGCAAAGCCCCATCCATGGGATGCAGGCAGCACACAAAACCGTGCACTCTCCAGTCTGCGGAAAAACCTTTCTCCACGGAACCAGTCCCTGGTGCCCAAAAATTTGGGGACCTCTGTGCTAAGGAATTTTTATAAATTTGTATTGTGATTATTAGATGATTGCTTTATTATTTTGTTGTTTCTATTAGATTGTGAGCTACCCTAAGTCTTGGACAGAGGTGGCATAAAAATGATGGTAATAAAGAAGTAAAATGAATAGATTCTATTTTCTGCTAAAGTTATTAAGCACAAGGAAATGTGTTAATTATTTATGGAAAACTATTCTGTGTCTGGATATGTGGCATTTGGATAGGAGAATGTCTACAAATATAATAGTTTCAATGCAATACATTTCTGTAAGAAGCAATGCAATTTTGGGGTTAGCAGGTTTGGATTTTATAAACTGCACATTTTTTAAAAAAATATTGGATGTAAAAAATGTAATGCGGAGAAAATACTGCACAGATAATGCAAGGAAGTGCATATTGTATATTTAAATAATTGTTATGGTATCTACTGCCTAGACAAATACAATTTAAATGCATATGAGGAAATATACAAGTAGGAGAGGAATAGTTATCTACTGTATGTTCCCTTTGACAAATAGATGGACTATATAGCTTAGAATCAGCTATGTTTGAAGTGCATACAAGCCCAGTTATTAATTAAATGTTAGAAGAATATAAAAAACTGAAGGTTTAAACATACTGAGTTGTAATTTTCACTGGTTAACTGTTCTATGTACTGCTTGTCCTTATTTGAATCTTCGGACATAATCTTCTGAAACCAGGCCCTTTATTTTTCCTCCACAGACTGAAACATAATCAAAATTATTATATGAACACTGCAAATACACAACCGCCTTTGTTAATATTTCTAAAAATGCATTAGTCAAGCTATTGAAAGCTTTCAGTATAGTATAACATTTTAAAAATACAAATAAAATTATTAAAAATTAACGATTAAAATTACAGTTTAAAGAAGCAACAATTAAAATACAATTGAAACAGACTAATTAAAAGCACTACATATCCGATGAAGTTCTAGAAAATTAAAAAGCTCAAGGCTGAAACAGTAATTCAACAGGTGCAGAAAAAGACACTTCTGGAAACAGTATTCCTTATCTTGGAGTATCTATTTAAAGTGACCCATCTGAGACATTGGGAGTAGGGCCTTATTCTATGATCTCAGGACTTAAATAGGGAAACATGCCACAGATGTTCTTCCACATAGTACAGCCCCAACATGTAATCATACTGGAAGAAAACTGGGAACCAATAAATAAAATATGTACTGTCATTACCATGATAACACACCATTTCATTTGGTATTCTAGCTGTCTTATTTTGTATCAACATAAATATTTTGTACACATATCCAGATAGCTCCATGAACTATCTTGTAATATCCTTAATAGTAATCTGCAATACTCCCCTATCAAAAATATTAATAATTTTCAATCACTTTTTGGGTGTTGATAATAATTTAAACTATAGTCTCAATTCTATCTCAAAACAATAAATGTTTTCCCCGAACACATGTAATATTCTCACTTTATTTAAATATTTCACTGTCACCATATTAATGGGTTTATAATTGAGGAAAGCATAAATATCTCTCCACATTTTTCATTTATTAAATTCTGAGGCCTCATTTGACTGTAATGTTTTAATTATAATTTATCTTTACCTTTATGTTTACCTTTTTGTCACCTTGCCATTTTTACCCTTTTTTTGCTTTCTTATTTTAATGTTTTAAATAATTTGTAAACTGCTCAGAGTTGCCGGGAGTCAGCCAGCATATGCAGGTAATAAATTATTATTATTTTATGCCATGTGGGATGTACAAAACATAAAAACACATAAAAACAGAAAAGTATGACACAGTGATTGCCTCTTCCATACCACTTTTGCTGTCTGATAAAATTTCTTAAAATCTGCTATATAATGCTTTAAAAACTTAACCTTTAAATATATTTGTAAAGAAAAAGCTAGTAATTTCCATTGCCTCCCAGTAATGTTATCCTTCCACAGCAAAACATAAATCAAGAATAATGATCCATTGAAGGTGCAACTGACTAGAAAGTCTAAGGACCTAGGGCTGCCAGTCTTGTGGTGACCTCATATATTTATACTGGTTGAGGATGAGATAAGGACACTGTCATAAAGACAAGACAGAAAAAAAAGGTTGTTGTGCTGATGTAGGCACAGTTGGGAAAAGGCCCTGTGACAGCTAAGTCCAACAGACTCTTTGATAGTTTAAAGATGGACTTTGCTTAAGCTATAGTTGGAAGGCAGGCAGAGAAGCATCTGAGAAAGGTGGGTACTTTTTAAAAGAGCATTCCTGTGTTATTCAGCCTAAAATACATGATTGTATCTGCAGGCAACTATTCTTCCTGAAAAAAAATATTTTGGCACAAAGATGGGTATATAATTCTCACATCTGAAATATAACCCATAGTTTAATCCCTCAGCTTGTGGTAGCTGATTCAAGCTAAAAAGTCAACATAGATTGCAAATCTCTTCCTAGTACACATTAAAACAGGGGTCTTCAAACTTGGCCCTTTTATGACTTGTGGACTTCAACTACCAGAATTCCTCAGCCAGGCACGCTGTAATTCTGGTAGTTGAAGTCCACAAGTCATAAAAGGGCCAAGTTTGAAGACCCCTGCATTAAAACATTATGTGCGGCCTTGTTGCTCTCTGAGCTTGGTTGTTTTCTTTCATTACCCAAATAGGTAATATCTTCAGTGCTAGGAGGGAGTGGGATTTTCTCTATGCTTGCCATGTCAGTGTTTGGTGGAAGTGTTTTTAGTGGTTTCTTGATTAGGCTGTTGTTTACTGTTAACTTGTTTATCAGAGTGTTGGGTAATGAAATATCTGCAGGAAAACAGCTTAGAGAGCACCAAGGACACCACAGTTCAACTGTGAGCTATAAAGATTCTTTTCTATCGAAAGCAATATGCAGACAAATACTTTTAAGGAAATGTTTCTCAATCTAAGTAACTTTAAGATATGTGAACTTCAACTCCCAGAGTTCTCCGGGAAATTCTGGCAGTTAAAGTCCACACTTCTTAAAGTTGCAAGATTGAGCAACACTGCTCTAAGATTTTCCTCTTTAATAAATCATCAACTCTGCAAAAATACTAGTTAAATAATTTCTAGATGAAAACTGATCAAATTAAACAGATGGATTTATTACATTAAAATGGGGGGTTTTCAGCAACTGTGTAATGTACAATAACTGTGTAATGTAATTATTTCAGGAGCCCTAGGGAAAGTTCAAAGCGCAACTTGAAGGCATCGTAAGTCCTATTGAGTTGAACGTGGAAGATTATGGCTCAAGATTCAGTAGATGAGTCTGGAAATTATCTCAGATCATAACCCATCAATCAGATCCTCCCTCCCGAATCTCACTTGCATTCTGAAGAATTCAAAATCTTGCATGCTATTACTTGACAACCTGCTTGGCTTCACAAAGCTATTTCCTTAACGTGGGGTGGGGTGTGGAATTCACTGCCTGCGATGTTTTTCCGTTACCTCCTGCTCACTTAGAATCTTTTGAGCTCAGCGATGCACACTTCCACTGTGTTCTGTTCCCTCACCTTTGTATAGACGCGTGACTGCTGATTCCCAAGTGCTGGGGAAAAAAAAGAGGAACCCCTAACCTCGCATGGCTAAATGTCAATTTCGACCTTAGCATCCAGCCCGCAGCAATGTCAAACCGCTGCGCTGTCAGGGCGTGGCTTCGGCACCCTCTCGTGGTCCGTGATGGCGGCGGCTGCCGTGAATTCCAACGAGGCCGTTGCTATAGCAACCCCGAGCGCGCCGGTTCTCTCCTGGAATCATTCGCCTTTTCCGCGCCTTCTCCCGTGAGCGGCCTCGACTTGGAAAGGCAACCCCGCTCTCGCGTCAGGAGAAGCGAGAAATAGACGCCTCCGCTTTCCCCCCGAAAACAGGCGTACCACTCGAAGCAGAAAAGGAGAAGAGAGGGAAATATTTGAATACCTTTTTCTTAAACGGCTTATACTCTTTGGTCGCACTGCGCCCTGTTTGCAACTCCGCTACTTACTTAGAGAAAGTTGGTGAAATCGCTTCCCAGGGGCACAAAAGGGGGAAAGATTGCCGAGAAGTGCGCTTACCTGCATACTGGCATTGTGAAGATTCTGGATTTCCTTCTCAGACTTCCTATCCTAGGAAGATCCAGCAGAGACCAAAAAGTTCATCTCGGGTCTGAATTCCTATGCATTGAAAAGGAGAGGGCTTGCAACTTCTGGTTATAGTTATCCAAGTTTCTGCACACTGAGATAATCAGCCACCTGTACAAATACAGAGCCTATCATGATTTTATATTTATATGGAACAGGTACATTACCTGAAAATTTAGGGGAGAAAAAAATTGTGTATATATGTATTTTGGTTCTGACTTTAGAAGCATTTGGCATATCTGCACTGCCAATTGTACTGTCAATTATAAATACATCACGCGTGACATAATTTTTGGAATGTGTAAGAAATTTGAACCAGCCCACAAACTCATTTCCCATTGTTTGGGTATATATAGAAAGTAAACACTGAAATAGATTTGGAAAGAGCAAGGACTTTGATTAAATGGAAATGTTGCTAAGCATAGAACTGTTGAGTAAATTTGCAGCTGTTTCTGCTGTTATCTTTTTTTGTGCTTATGATTTTACATCACATTTTAAAATCAGCTAAATTGAATAGGAATAAGATTGTGACTGAAAGAATACTAATTCTGAAATATAGTAAATATCTTTAACAAGTAACGTTAAATTTAGTTTTAGTAGTGTAATTTGCTTGCTTACTGTAGCTAAAATTGGAAATTATATTTCTAAAGCGTTAGTATGGATCATTTCAAAGAACAAAGATTTAATATTTATGATTCAAAAATATAAATGTATGAGAAACATGTTTTTAAAGACCTTTGCAGCTTGTTCTCATATATAGCCTGCGAAAGGAATAACTAAAATTATGAAATTTAGAATCTACCAAGCTTCCCTCCCATGGACAGAAGACAATCCATGGGAAATCAGTAATCCATAGCTTTCAGTAAATGAAAAGAAACGGGAGCTGTCTTATTCTGCTCATGAATATTTTGAGAATAGTTACTTACAAGTTCACATCAATTTAAATCAGATTGTTAAAATGTAATCATTAACTGCACAGCTTTAGATATTAGATAAACAGTAAAACCAAATCCACACTTTGGTGCCCTATGTTTAATTTGCTCATTTGTAATTCTGAATAATTCTTTCTCTTGGAGCCTAACAGAATTTATGATTTGAGGTCAGTTTAAGATGCACTGTCGATGAGGTATTGCTTTCTTATAGAATACAACTCAGAAACCAGCTCAATGAAGATTTTTTTTTTTTGCATGTGCCATTATAATATACATTTCTTTTTTTTCTGGCATTCTCTATATACGTTGAATTATTATTCCCATAATAACCACTGAATTATGGGAAATGTAGTGAAGCATATCCAGAGGACTCAAGTTTAGGGAGACTGAACACACTTTCAGTAGTTCTTTAGCGTGCACACTGTTGGATAATATGTATACAGTACAAAAGAGGTTAGGGAGGCAGTTTTATAAATTATTTATCTTAACACTGGTGGTTTCCATGGTGATACACTTATAATAATGGCATAAGATACTCCAGGGAGCCGTGTGATCTGATATATATATATGATCTCTAATTATGCTAAAAATGCGAATCCTGGGTAAATCCATACCATAGAAATAAAACCATACCATAGAAATTATATATATATATACATACACACACACACACACACACACACACAGATAGATGGATAGATAGATAGATAGATAGATAGATAGATAGATAGATAGATAGATAGATAGATAGATAGATGGCATGGCATGGCATGGCATGGCATGGCATGGCATGGCATTCATTGATTCATTTGGAAGATCTCTGTTGTAATTGTATCAAATTTCTGAGTAAGCTTTCATAAGATTCTTGTAATGGAAGTTGATGGTAGAGGATATTAAACACCTACTATATATGTTAGGATACGCTCACAACTGCATAATATAATTAGAAAACATAATGACATTTGCAGGTTATAGGTATTAACAATTTTTTTGTTCTTGATGAATCTGAAGATAATGGAGGCAGATTTCTGACTCTCCCCGCCGTCATTCCTATCCATAACGTGTAGGTTTCTTTGGAATTAATTACTTTACCCTTCCCTGTCTTTCTATCAGTGTACATGAGGAATGTGTTATTGAAATGAAGCATGTATCAGTTTTTAAAAGAGAATTCAATCCAAGCATTACTGCAATTTTAAAAACAGGTTTATAGTAAAAGAACAAAGGCATATTTATATTCTTATATTTATATTCTTAACTATATTTATACATATTAGAAGATGAAGCCATGACTGAGATACCATTACCTCTTAGGTAACTGAGAACGAGAATTAAGACAGGGATTTTATTTATTATTTTTTTTGCAGAGAAATATTAGTTGAACTGTAATCCTAAACACATTTATGTGAAAAAACCCTCCATTTTCCAATCTATGTGATTGATTTCCAATTCATTTCAGTGTGTGTCTGGATTGCCATATAAAAATATAGTAAGAAATAGAGGATTCAGAGAGCAGAGAAACCAGGAATTTCAGGGGAAAATAGAATAAAAAGTATAATTAGAAATTATAAAATAAAAACATTTAAAAATGCAAGTAAATTTTTACCTAGAAGCCAATTAGTAACTGAATCAGAGATGCATGTTCATTAGTAACCATGTATATGCAAATTAATGGCTTGCTGTTTTTAAATTGCCCAGAGTCACTTAGGTGAGATGAGCAGTATAGAAATTTGATGAATAAATAAATAAAATAGTCTCTGACAATCCATATCCTTCTCTAAAAGGTACAAATCAAAATTAGCAATAACAGGGAAAAATAAATACCCCCAAAATATGAGACAGTGAAATATTATAACATACTTCATCCTGAATAGCATATAGAAGGCATTTAAGATGAAACCCTACACTATATAGAAATCTTTCAGTTCAATGGTTTACAGACTTTTGTGGCCATGCTGCTAATAGGACAGCAGTGCATTTCCAGATCCAGCATATGAGATACAGAAGATTGGCTGGCCCTTTCTTCTGATTTGCTATTTATTTGTTTTCATTAATAAAATAAGATATAGATGAACTTGCTGTCCTTCAAATATTGCTAAAGTGCAACTCTCAAGAGCTATCAGCATAGATGATGGTGAGGGATTCCAGGAGGAAACAATGGGTAATAATTCTGTTTCCATACATAAATGGAATCTTCAAATGGATAGGTCCTATACTATCAATAAAAAGGCACTGTGTGACTTCCGGTGGCAGGCGATTTCGTCGGTCGCAGCTGTTTGCTGCCTCCCGCCTGTTTTGCGTAAAAGCCGGTTTGACAGCTAGCATCTGCTGTCAAACGGCTTGATACCTTTCCCCTGGGCATAAGGGGATAGGTGAGCTGCCCGGGGTAGGAGTTGAGTTCCCGAGTCGTCCTATATGGACGATGTAGGCGAGA